>NW_019247135.1:0-43929 GCF_002742605.1 Olea europaea var. sylvestris | reverse complement strand
AGAATTGAAAATCGATTAAAGTGACTTCGTATTGACTTCTTCGAAAACCAATATCGGATGAATGAGAAATTACGAAAAAGGACGAAAATTAGTGAATAGACACCTTTTCATAAAGGTGCATTATTTGGAAAGGGTGCATGGTTTGGCCTCAACCATTAGTAAATAGACACCTTTTCACAAATGTGCATTGTTTGGAAAGGGTGCATGGTTTGGCCTCAACCATTTCATCCACACCCTTTCATGGTCTATAAATAAGACCCTTTGGGTGTCCTATTCGTCACAATTTTGATATGCAAAACATCTCTCATCCTCTCTTCTATCCAAAATCAAAATCATTTCATTTATTTTGATTTTCCTTCATTTCATCCTTGGAGTACATAAGCCTAAATTTGGTTCGTTGTACTTGTGTTTTGGAGTGCTACAAACACAAGTGTAGACGTTGTATCTTGGGAGTCGATTGCCAAAATCCGTAGGCACCGTTGCGGGGCAAATTCGACTTAAGGACAAAGAGTCCAACTCTTGCCTCGGCTTTGTCCCTATTTTCTTCTTCTTCTTGTTTGTGTTTTCTTTGCCGTTACTCTGTCCAATTTTCGGCACGGATTTACAAACCATCATTATACTTATTTTGGCGTCACTATTCACAAAATACATCCAACAAAATAGGCATAACATAACTTGGCAATCCGAAAGACAAAAATGAAGAAGAAGGCATAAAATTCATATATCCTGCTATTCTTAACGGCGGGACCAGCAAAGACCCAAACTCTAGGGAGGAAGAAATTATTGGGATCAAACTTATCCTAGATCCAATTTACTCACTCCAATTCCATTTTCCAGCATTAATGTGTGAAGTAGAAAATGTAGTTTCTAAGTGCGATAACCCTGAAACAAAAACATCAGCAGCGGAGAACTGTAGTCCTTAAGACCTTCGCTGGGGGAGGGGTAAGCTGTGTGATTGAATCCCCAATAGGTGTGTAGCTAGCCCTTCTAGGTTCAGCAAAGCTTAAATTCATAGGTGAAGATATCCTTTGACGCTTAGAATGATTCGCATCAAAATCAATCCACACAAAAAACATAGAAAAGGAAAATACATTAAAATGAAATAATGAAGGTAGTCAATTAAGTGCATGGAGCTGGAGACAAAGAACAATAATCAACCAACACACCAGTGGTGGTTTGAACACCAAGGTTATAGAAGATAGAATTGACAGGATGAAGTAATCATTCGACTTCTCGAACCTTAGAGGACAAACTAAGGATAGGGGCTATTAGATCAGAGGGTTCGTTGAAAGCACGATTGTGAACTAAAAAAAGTGGTTCACCTATACCAAATCACCTTAGTTACAACATTAAAGACAAGCAGTGAATTGATATTCATGGCAATTACCATAAGTTCGAGGCATAACAATTGAAGGATGGAAATTTTTAGGTTAAACTTCCTAGTTATCTTGACTAAGGAAAAAACTCTCCTTTTAGGAATGCACTTGGGAGGGGACGATTACCAATTTGCACAAGCCCTAAAAATTGGAGAAAATGGAATAATACCCCCAAAGTATTCTCCAATGTCGTAGGGGAAACATTGAACGAAATGTATATAATGAAAACTCCCCTAGTAAGCCTGTAGATTCCCATAACAAAAAGAGCTGAGTAGCTAGGCCCACCAATTTGGAGCAAGATATGAAGAAGCCATGTTTAAGTAGGTAAAAGTCTTCCTAAAAAAGTGGTGAAAGGTGACTCTATGCCCCATAACCAGCGAATGTTTTTCAATAGCTACGCAAATTGAGGGTGGGTGATCTACTATTTGAAATGATGTAATAATAGCTCTATATCATTAGGAACATTGAAACACATCCTAATTTGGCCAGGTCTTGATCAAAAAGATTTCTGAAAATTCCTGAAACCTCAAAAGCATTCCCATCATTTTCATTAAGATCAAAGGGCATATTAGAGTTTTGCCTATATCATTGCGTACCCATCCTGAGTCAAGTACTTCCTACTTGTAGAGATGACAATTCGAACTATCAAAATCGAAAATCACGATTAACCGAACTGAATGGGACAAAAAATCAAACTGATCGTGCCATGAGGTGGATATGGTATTTGATTTTAATGCATTGGTTCAGGGTAGGATGGGTATGGTATTTGTGTCATCGCCCCACCCCGAACCAATTATCTGTTAAAAAAATTAATTGGGCAATTGGGCTTTCCATTATTCTTTCTATGATAAATTGATAATCTGTCTAGCCTAAAATACTGGCCTATTATCGAGTACTGACCTGTTAAGTCCAAAAACATATTCCAACATCGCTATACAAACATATATGGAAATTAGAAATTTGAAATCAACAATAGCCGTCCCCAAATCATTCTTCTCTATCACACCGTGTTCTTTAGCTGCTCGCCATCACCGTTGCCATCTCCAACTCATTCTTCTCCGTCACAACTTATTTAGCCGCCACTGCCATTGCTCCTGCCATTGTGGTCGGCTTCTTTATTTTGCTGATTTTATTTTATTTTTATTTATGTAATACCCTTATCCTTATCCTTGTTCTTGTAAGGTAGATGTATCTTGTTTGAAAAAATAGATGCTCGAGTCATTTAAGTGCTATATTAGGGCATAATTTCCTGTCTTCATTGTGGATTTCCAGTCTTCATCTCGCTATTTTTTGCTGATGGGTTTTATGATGAATGCCTGAGAAAGTGAGTCTGTTGAATTGGTTTTTTTCTTGTAATTAGATGTCTTGCCATGGGTTGGTGTCTTCTTATCCGAATCCTCCCACTTTAATTGGAAGTGCTTCTGCTTCAGTTCAAGTTGGAGATACTGCTATTGGCATTCGAGAGGATACATAAACATGTGCACCGAGTACTTTACAAAGTCCAAGTGAGGTAAATGCAAATCCTACTCATATAGATTTAGGTGATGATGAGGAGATGACTAAGGAAGTTAGGAAAAAAGGATTGACCTCTCTAATGTGGCAGCATTTTAAGCTACAGATAATTTGTAATGTGTTTAAAGTAATTTGTAAACAATGCACGAAATGGTTAGGGGATGAGTCAAAAAATAGAACAAGTCATTTACATGCTCATTTGGATAGATGTACTCTTCGAGGTCAAAGGATGTCAAAGAGATGTTTTTGAATCAATTTAAGAACCTAGTGGTAGGATTACAATAGAGGCACTTAATTTTGATCAAAAGAAAGGTAGGAAGGAACTTGCAAATATGATCATCCTACTTGAATATCCTCTTTCAATGGTTGAGCATTCCAAGTCTAGAAAATTTTGTAATACAATTCAACCACTATTTAAATTTGTTTCTCATAATACCATCAAGGCTAATATCTTGAAAATTTATGATTACGAGAGAATGAAAGTAATGGGCTTGTTAGAAAGGATCAATAGTAGACTAGTGTCATTACTAATATGCTGACATCCAATCAAACGAAAGGATTTATGGCTATCATCACAAATTACATAGATAGTTCTTGGAGGCTTCATAGTCGAATTTTGAGGTACAATAGTTTTATGAAATAGACTTTAAAAGCTACTCTCGTATATCTTCTGAAATTTTATGTTATCTTTTGAACTTTTTTCCCTATTGATACGTATTTATATGTCCCTTTCCCCCACACCACTGATTTACTGTCTACTGTGTTAATAAATTGTCTATTTGATTGGAATATTGATCAGAAATTGTCCACATTGACTGCTGATAATTGCACCATGAATTACGCTATGATAAACATTATGTTAGATAAGATTTCTCTTGGTTCTTTGCTGTTGAATGGTGAATTTTTCCACTTGCAGTGTTGTACACACATATCGAACCTGATAGTAAAGGATGGTTTGTATATCATTAGCCTAAGAGTTGAGAGAATTCGCGATAGTGTTTCATATTGGTCAGCAACACCAAAAAAAGTTGAAACATTTGAGACAGTTGCAAGATAAATGAAAATCCCTTGTGAGAAAAAAGTTAGCACTGGATTGTGAGACAAGACAAATGAAAATCCCTTGTGCAAGTTAGCATTGGATTGTGAGACTCAATGGAACTCAACGTATCTAATGATTCATACTACTTTACTTTACAAAGAACTTTTTCCTCGTCTAAGGCAAAGAAAGCCATAATACAGAAGTGTACCCAATGAGAGTGATTGGAACTTGGCTACGAAGATTTGTGATGAGTTGGAGATATTTTATGAAGTTGCTGGATTATTTTTAGGTGTAAAATATCCTACTACCAATTTGTAATTTCCAAATATTTGTGACATAAAGTTGGCAATATGTGATTGGAGCACATCATCTTGTGATGAAGTCAAATGGATGGCATAAAGCATGAAGGAAAAGTTTGACAAATATTGGAGTTGCATGCATAGAATTCTAGCGGTTGCAACTATATTAGATCCGAGATACAAGATGAAACTAGTTGAATACTATTTCCATTTGATCTTTGGATATGAAATGCAGGAAGAAGTAGAAGAGGCTAGAGCATTTTGTCATAAGTTGCTCAAATAGTACAAGAGACAACATCATTCGATAGAAAATATGTCTCACTCTTCATCACCTTTACAATCATAGTCATCTACTACTGTTGGAAAACATTCTCGCATTGCTAGTTTTGATACATCTTTTAGCCTTTATATTACTCTTGATCATGTAAAAACAAATGAGCCAGTATTGCCAAGTATGGATGGTTTTGATTTATTGATATGGAGGAAAGAAAATTCAACAAAATATCCAACTTTATAGAAGGTTGCAAAAGATTTATTAGCCATTCCAATATATACTATGGCATCCTAGCCAGCGTTTAGTACAAGTGGTAGATTTGTGAGTCCATATAAAAATAGGCTTCACCCGAAGACTTTAGAAGCTTTAATGTGTGCTCAGGATTAACTTTTGTTTGATATTTATGGTAGGATTTATTGTTTTATATTTGTTATTCACGCACTTTCTTTTATTGTTATTTTTTTTCTCTATTGTGTGTACAAAATTTTGCTTCTTCATCATACTCTAGAGTTTGTGCAAGGTTTGGTGAGGAGGATATTGATGAAGAGGTTCATTTTTTGTTTAAATCTTTAGTTAAGACCATTCTCGATTAGGTAGTATGGTTGTATTATTACTCTACTTACATTTCTTATTTACTATATGGAATCAGCTTTGAGTTTTGACCTATGCTAATAAGAGTTGTGGAGAAGAATGAGGATTGAATATGAATTGAGGTTGGAGCTTTTGAGTTGTTGAGTAGGAATCAAGTTCGATGCACAAAAATCAAGGGACAAGGATATTGTTTAGTATTGTTATGTTGAAAATATTTTTTGTTAAATTCGGATTTTGCCTTTGGGAAATGGGATATTGTTTGCATTTTCATTTGGGATGTTGTTTTCTAAATTAGTTTAATATTATGTTTTTGTGTTCATTAATTTTTTTTTTCAATTTGACGTCTGGACTTATTAAAAATAATTTATATTCATGGTTATTAACCACTCGAACCGACCTTAACAGAACCAACTTACGTGGTTATGTTATGGCCAAAAAATTGGTAGTTTAGTGATGATTTTGGCTGAACCGAATCGTTACCAACCCTACCTGCATGGCCAAAAAAATTATGGCTAAAGCATACGCCAAAGTGGGTCACTACCCTATAAATGAGCACATCTATATATAAAACTTCGACGGAAGAAAAGGAGATACTAGAAGTATCACATGTAGAACTAGAACTCCCTGAATCTTAATTGCCAGATGCACTATGAAAGTCAATTTGTAAATACGTCATTGAAAATATATTAGATGAGGATAAGGAAATAGTAAACATTAAGGTAAAGAAAAAAATACTTTCTTGAGAAAAATGAGGTGGCAAAGTAAAGAATGCCAACCAGAGTAATGACATATCATTAAAACATGATAGTATAATCATAACTATTGAAAATGAATGGACAGCTAATCAAATCTCGAGGTAAAAGAGTGATGGGCCACTAACCAGGAAAGACATAAGTAAGGTCCATCTGCTCGCATAAAATGATAGTAATAGTAAAAGCGTTACCCATGTCCCCAAATGAGCAGGATTGGTAAGGCGAGGTGAAAAACCCTCAATACCTTTGTCAATTATAGTATAAGGCAACTAAAGTCCTAGATTTAATAAAAATAATAAACCGAACTTGAGGAATTATTTGTTAACCCTCGAAATGAAGTCCCAAACCTAGCTAGCAATTGGCTAAAAGGAATGAAGAAACAAAAGGCTCGACTAAAGATTACAAACCATTTTTTGTATCCAAGCTGGCTATAGGCTACCAATAAAGGGCATATAAGTAAAAAAATAAAGTGTGATTCTCAATCTAATCTGCTAGAAAATACTCAACAAGGAGCCACATCTATCATTCTTTCAGAAAGGCCAAACTACCTTAAGGTTTGGAGGAAAATCTATGAATATCCCCTCACTTGAAAAAGAAAACATGCAATTCAAATGCCTTTCTCTTAATATAGCCATTTATCTTTTTGCTCCCATTTGAACATCAAAATTTGTGAGTTTAAGAAGTGAAAATCATAATTAGGCGAGTAGGATTTATTATCATATTTGTATCATCAACAAGTTTAAGAGAAGCGAGTTTCTTGCCGTAAACGACGATCAATCTAAACGTTATCAAATGGGAATATATGATTTTCAGGCATAGTTTTGTCGTTAACTCCATTATACACCTTATAAATTCTAAATTTAATTGCCTTCATAATTGAACCAGGATGATTTTCCATATTCAGCAAGCGAGCAGATTTTTATAACTTTTCATCCCATTATTTGTCATATTGATCAATTATGATAAAGGTAGAGTAACACTATCTATTACACTTTTTTCTACTGCCCTTTGTATAATTATTTTCTCTTCTAAATATCTTGTTCTGATTTATTAACTCAAAATGCATGTATTATTTTAGAATTATTAGGCCTTTCATTCAAAACATTCAAATTTGTATTATAATGCACAACTAGTTAACAAGTGTTCCAAAGTGGAAGGCTAGAGCATATTTTTCGTTTTCAATTTTCCTTTCTTTTCTTTTATTTTTTGGATTGATTTTTCTTTTTATTTTTGTTGGAGAGATAGATTATATAAAAGGCTAAAAACTTATAAGCCTAAGCAACATAAATAGAAATCGAAGTGCAATACTTCTTAAAAAATATAGAGTCCTTCACAACCAGAAATAATCAACATAGAGAATACATCGAGTATGTAAAAATGCTAATCAATTCAAAAAAAAATTTATATACCAATGATATTTTCATTTGTATAAGAATAGAAACAACTTTTCAGACACAATCTTTCTGAGGTTTCCTTTGTCGCTTATTTTTGTCCGTTCTTTAATCAGAGGTTGCATTTTGCAATAGATCTCTGGAATACAAACAAATGGTAAGAAAAACATTGTAGACATCCCATAAAATAAACAAATACAAGAGCATGTAGAATGCTAAATTTATAATTATAGAAAGTTGAAAGAGTCATGTTTGAATTGAGTAGATTGTTGTTTCAGGAGTATAATTTCATTCTTCAAATAATATGAAGATATATACACTTGTAGGTTTACCTGAATGTATTTGACCAGTGTAACGGGATGATTATAATTCGAAGAACAGTATTAGAATAAGTGAGAAAAATGAGATTCAAAACTATGAATATTTGTAATTAAAATTGTGTAATTTTTTTGGTAATAAGGTAGAATATTTATAGATCTACTCGTAGGCATTTGAACTCCCTACAAGCCTTTATAGAATAGTGATGAGTGTTTAGACAACTCTTTAAAAATGATCAGATAGCTCTCTTCGAACTGAAACAACACGTCTGCTCAGACATCTATTGCATCAACTAACATATTTCTGTTATGTCGATTAACATACACAGACGATCACATTAAAAAATATGAGAAAACAAGCCAATGGTAAGAAATTTACGTACCATTAGAAACAATTTTACTAAGTACCTTGGCCCAAAAATTAAATAAAAATTTTGTCTAAAATGATATATATAAGACAAAGACCTACCCCACTAGACATGACCCAAACCAGCCGAACTCAAGCATGGACCTGGCCTATGTCGATCAAGTTAAGCTGAATAGGTCAATCGGTCGGACGGATGACAACACACATGTGTATGTGGCTTAAGACTAAACCAAATATGATATAGGTCTTATCTTCCAAAGACTAGTGGCAACCCTTGGGATCAGATTCTTTTGCCAAACTTCCACTATAAAAAGCACAAAAAAGTTTCAAAGTTTTCTATGTGGTATAAGTGTTTAACAACTTTCAGTTAAATCAAATTTTCCACTTGTTTAAAGTTTCGAGTGGGTAAATTTGAAATCAAATACTTCATTCAATTCTAAATGATTTTCAGCAAATGAATATATCACGCTAATCATATCATGGAGTAGAATGTGAATATACTCGATCATGTTAATAACGAAGTACCTGTCCAATTGATATTGGAGCTCAAAGTTGCCATCTCACAACTTAATATTAAACCATTTTCAACAATCTCCTACGTGAATGAAATATATTGACTTTTTCAAAATGACAACCGATACGATGCATCAAGATAAATAGTCAGAGATGTTGAAATTTCTCTTGCATGTTGGGAATTTACTTATCATGTACAGCGAAAATAAATAAATAAAAAATTCAATTCCCACAAAGATTCATCTTCATGTTTAGATAGGAATTGTGATAAAAGTTGTGCATTTTTCAAAATCCGTAAACTTCGCGTTCCAATGATCTTGATTCGCCATCCACAGCTGTCAAATTGTCTAGCTTCCAACGGTAATACACATAGGGAACAAGATTTTAGGATTGGAATTTTCCTCTTGTGCTAGCAAGAATGAATTCTCTACAGATTATGAAAACCCTAGTCATATATATATAAGCCCAAATGGACTTGGTCTGATCCATTCCAATATTTAATTAATCAATTTAATTAAATCCAGTCCGTGAATTAATTAATCCAATTAATTAATTCGGGGCCTATAAATAAGCAACCCAATTAGTTAATTTATCCAACGCTCATTAAATTAATTAATTGACAAATCACAATCTTTCAGTTCTCCTTTTCTGTGTGACCCATCAGGTTTCTGATCACGATACCTAGCAACATGAAATATTATTTTGATCTAATCAAAATTGATAAATTAAAACAACCTTTTAATTTATTACCAATTCACACTCGCCGTCCTAAATTGACATCTAGCAATGTTTCATCACAATATATGGACAGAAATGTCACGTGGTATGAAAAATCAAACTCGTTAATTTACTGTGAAATTATAATCCCTTCTTCAGTATGATCCGATCAATTACGAGATATGAAAGTGTGTCAATCTCAATTAGCGATCATATCTTTCACTCCACTATTAAGTCAATATAATTCGAAAACTCCTTTTTGACTTATGAGTACACCTTGCCCAAGGATTTCATTATTGACTTAATTGAATGAAATGTAGATCATAATCTCTTACTATCTAGGAGTGACAAAACCTTTATTGGCTATTTACAACCTTCATACGATTCCTGGCATACCCGAACGATGCTGTATTAACGGTCCTCCGTAGAGAAACATTCAATATTGTCAAAGCATGACTGTCCTCATATAAGGTGCTATAACGACATTAAGTCAAAGGACCAATCCCACTACTGAATGTTAGAAATTGACCACTGACACTCGGATAGTTACCATGTGGAATCTCTCAGCGGGTCTCCAATGTTCTGTTCTATAACAAACATCCACGTGTTCATTTAAGTGTCACCACACTTTAACTTGTGAGATCAGCTACTTACTTCACAAGTAAGAAATGCCACACGTGTTGGTCTATCCATAATAATGATATATGTATCTCGTCATTACTTACGAACACGTATGATTTAAGATTCAATCATATGTAATTTGTATCTCACAATCACAACTCCTTGTGATTAAAAAATTATCAAGATTTAAATCAATGGACTCTATTATTTAATTTAATTGACCTGCCAAAAAATTGCATTAATTATATATTAAAAGTATTTATGTCCAAGGTTGATTGGACTTAGGGCATAACACTTACAAACTTCTACTTACACTATATCCAATCACTTATGTATCCAATATCATAAGAGCCTACAAGATGATCATGTTTATGCTGCAACAGTTCTTTATTAGTAGATCTGCAATATTGTTAATTGTGGAAATTCATTTCTTTCTTTACGTCATTTCTTTCTATTATCTCTCTGATGAGATGATAGTGCCTTAATGCATGTTTGGATCATTGATGATACTTTAGTTTATTCGCTTTCTTTCAAACACACAATTCATTTTCATATTTGATAAAATTAAACCTTTTGATTCTACATCAAATTGAAGATTTCAGCTCCAAGAGGTTTTTTTTTAACCCATAGTCATGGTATGTAACTATTGCAAACAAAATTCGAATAAACTTCAGGATGACTGCAGGTAAAAGGTATTGTCAAGGTCAACACTTGACATTTTGCTACTAGTCTTGCTTTGTATGTATGGATATTCGCATCCATGTCAACCTTTTATTGTAAACCATTTAAAACCTATGGATTTTATCCCATCAGGAGAGTTGACCAAGGTCCAAACCTTGTTCACATATGTCGAGTTCATCTCGAGTTTCATGGCCTCTTGTTGTCTCTTTTAAGTCAACATTTGACTTTTTTTGTGCAATTTGTAGGTTCATCATACTGGATTAGCAAAACCTAATTAGTAATCGTGGATTTGCACCTTCTTCAAGGTCGAAGGATCCTACTAGATTTAAATGGAGTTGTCATGTCCTCAGGAGTCTCTTCTTCCTGATCAAGAGTATGTCCCACATCAGATATGGGATTAAACTCGGATTCATCTACTTGGTTAACTATATTTGTGGACTCTTGAACTCTTTCAAGTTCTATTTTTCTCCCACTGTCCTCCCCTAGAGTAAATATTTTCTCTAAGAGGGCGATATGTCGTGAGAAGAAAATTTTCTTCTCAATGGGTGAATAGAAATTATATCAAAATATCTATTTTGGATATTCCACAAATATGTATTTATTGAATTTAGTCTCAAACTTATCCGATTCAATGCACTTCAAATAAGCGTCACAGTCCTAAACTTTCATATGAGATAAATTGGGACTACTGCCTTTCCATAGCTCGTATAGAATTTTGTTAACCGATTTAGATGAGATGTGATTTAGTATGTGACACACTGCAATCAATGCATGACCTCAGAAAGGATTTTAGGAGCTTTGCATTGTTTGTTATTAATCGCACTATATCTAATAGTTTACGATTCCTCCTTTCAAAGACACCATTATGTTGCAGTTTATGTGGAGGAGTCCACTACAAGAGAATGCCTTTCCATAGCTCGTATAGAATTTTGTTAACCGATTTAGATGAGATGTGATTTAGTATGTGACACACTGCAATCAATGCATGACCTCAGAAAGGATTTTAGGAGCTTTGCATTGTTTGTTATTAATCGCACTATATCTAATAGTTTACGATTCCTCCTTTCAAAGACACCATTATGTTGCAGTTTATGTGGAGGAGTCCACTACAAGAGAATCTCATTCTCTTTTAGATAATCTAAAATTTCATCATTAAAAATATTCTCATCTCGATCGGATTGTAGTGTGAGGATATCTTCACCTATTTATTTCTCTATTGCTAGCTTGAATCCCTTGAAACTTTCAAGAAGTTCATGCTTGAATTTCATCAAATATACATAGCCCATTTTCGAAAATAGTCGTCAGTAAATATGATGAAATAAGAGAAACTTTATTTGGCATTAATTGATATGGTGTACATACATCACTATGTATTAGACCAGTAATCATGCAGTTATTTCTCCCTTTTAAGTAAAAGGAGATTTGGTCATTGTGTCTAACATATATGATGTGCACTTTTCAAATGATTCAAAATCAATTGACTTCACGTATACATCTCTATGTAATTTTGGAATTGCCTTTTATCTATATAACCAAGTCTGCAATGCCACATATATGTATTACTCAGATTATCACTTTTATGTCTCTTAACTTCTATACTCATTATAGAATGCTTAATGTTTAGAATATAAATGTTATTTTGTAGCTTACCATAACCATTAAATCTTTAATCAAGATAACCAAGAACAACAATTGTCCTTAATATTAAAATAGTTCGGAAACATGAAATTCATTTTAATTTCTAGCTATGGTGGGTACAAAGCAACATTTCTCGAATTCCAATAATAAGCCAAAAGGCGCAACAACAAGAAGTATGCTCCTACAGCAATGCAGCAACTATTGCTCATCTTCAACGTGTTGGTCAACTTTTCCCTTTCGCAGCGGTCTAATTCTATTTTGTTTATCTATACTTGTATAAATGTGAGATCCACATCTCGTATCAAATACCTAAGAAACTCATGAAATAGATGTAAGCATTGCAATATTTCTTCCAATGACCTTTTCATTCTATAATGAAACCAATGGTTATGAGATTTGGTATTGTCCTTTGTTTTGACGGTCTTAGCCATATTGGATGCTTTCCCAAAGCCCCCTTTAGACTTCCTCTTAATATCCTTAGAGGAATCAATGGCTTGCCTACTATTAACTTTGATATGGGACTCAACAGTGTTAAGCATGTTCATTAACTCAATAGGTGTACATTCGAGTTTATTCATATCATAATTCATAATTAGTATGAATAACTCTCTGACAGAGATTGCAAAACTAAGTCAATACTTAGTTCTTGGATCATGATTAAACTTAATTGAGACAACGTCTCAATGCCAATTATCTTCAGTACATATCATTGACTGAAGATTCCTCTGTCACTTTGTATTGGTATAGGTGCTTGGAAGTCTTATATCCTTCCACTCATGATTATTATCATACAACTCTTTGAAATGAAAAATCATGCGCTAGCATCTATAATCTCAAGTTTCTTTTGTAACTCAGGAGACGTAATGCAAACATCACACATGTTGTAGTAATATTGTCATCACCGTGTTATTATTGTAACCACCTCTTCCTTAATCAAGTCATCAACAGGTATCTCTGAAAAAGGCTACTCAAGGACATAATCAATTTTCTCATGCATGAAAACAATTCTCAGATTACGGTGTCAATCAAGAAAATTAGGGTTGGCTGTTGGTATCTAGTATGCCACCCAAATACACATGGTTACTCAAGATTCAATAAATATAAATGACAAAAACAAAAAGAATAATATATAAAATACATCAATTAATTTAACACAAAATTTTATTAAATCAATTATGATCTCACTGTTTAACTCAAATTTATGACTCTCTCACATAAATTTATGGAGTCCATACTTGAATTCCAGTGGACTGGGATCTCATCTATTATATTAAGACCTTCAGTGTACTCATAAATCCTTAATAAAATATTTGGGTAGATACTGTTACCAATTTTCTCTCCATACAATCCCAGATCATTAAGCGAATATGCCTCTAAAATTTATTTTCTTGAGTAAAATTTATCTTCTTGATTGTACTCAACAAAAGATAAATTTTAGTTAAGTCGGATCCATAATTCAGAAATATCTAATATTTCATAGTGTCAAACATATCCCTAATAAACCAACCTTGAGTGTACTCAACAAGGATAGACAATTCGAGACTCTGATTTTTCACTATAATGATGGAAGGCAAATAATAAATTGACTTAATATTTTATTTAGGGGTTTTGCATTCAAAAGTTCATCAACATCGATATAATAATATATATAAAATTTATTACGCATCAAACATGCAAATAAATATAATAATAGTGTGGATGCTTATGAACTTTTACTATTTAGTCTTCCCGAGTCATAAGGAAGACTAGCTAGTCAATTCCTAGGGAGTATAGTATTGAATCAGTATCAATGCATCATCTCCATGGTTTCCTCCCCTTCTTGTGTCTTCAATCATTCTAGCTACAACTTGTATCCTATACTAGTTGGCACGCAAGCCTAAATGAAATTGGACTGGCAGGCCCATAGTAACAATAACAATAACGAACTCACAGGTCCAAAATGATTAAGAGCTCGCAAGCCCACAATAATAGCAATAATAATGAACTCACAGGTCCAAAACAATTAAGAGCTCGTAGGCTCACAAAACTAGAAAAATAAAATCAACAATTCAACCCATCCATATGGTCAAGTCCATAATCGTCCACTAATAACACATTCATCACATAAATATATGCCTAAATAATATTTAATATTATATGCAAATATATTTCAAGTTTCTAGCAATTAAGGTCGTCTAAACTCTTTTAAACAAATGGATCGGAATAATTAAATAATTAATTAACCCTATTAATCAATTAATTTAATTAGTGGGCATATTTAACTAAAATCAAATTTTAATTAAACATCGAATTAGAGTCCAACTCTAATTTCAAAACTTAAGGCTGTTGAATTTAACTAAAATCAAATTTTAATTAAATAGCAAAATTAGAGTCCAACTCTAATTCCAAGATTTTAGGGCGAACTTATTTAATTAAAATCAAATTTTAATTAAACAACATATTAGAGTTTGACTCTAATTTTTTTTAAAAAAAAATTAGGGCAAGACAATTAAATTAAAATCAAATTTTAGTTAAATGTCAAATTCGAATCCAATTCTAACTTCAAGAATATATTCGGGTGAATAATTAATTAAAATCAAATTTTAATTAAGTACTAAAATAGACTCCAACTCTAATTTAAATTGAATTAAAATTTTAATCTAGGATAACAATCCTAAATAAAATAAAATTCAATTTAGGGTCAAATTTAATATTTAAGTTAAAATCCAATTTTAACTATAACATAAAAGTCTTCAATTTTAATTCGGGGTCAAAATAAAAATTTAGGTCAAACCCGTTTGAAAAACAAATTTAAAACCATTTTGACATTCAATTTCAAAATACCCTTTAGAAAATTGCAATTTGATCCAAACTTCAATTTAATAACAAAATCCCGAAACTACAAAATTGCATGACAGCCTTCATTTTAAAAATATAAAATGACCCCTTATTCTATAGTTGTAGGCGGGCCCCCTCAATTACACTAATTACAGTAGAAGTCCCTGCCTCCAACCAACCTTTCACCCGACTGTAAAACCCTAGAATTTAAAAAAAAATATTACCCTTCAGATACCCTTCAGATCTGGTGACGGATTGTCGCCGCTACCGTAGTAACAGGCAGCAGGCGATGCTGTTGAAGCAATAGCGTCGCACGCTACCACAATCAGCAGTGCCTCATGTTGCCGAGCACTTTTGTGCCACCAGCACCGACGGATGCTGCTAGAAATTTTCAAATCCCATTTTGTTCTACTTTGACCCAAAAATCCATTTTTCTTTTCAAAATCAGATTTTGAATATGAAACATAGGGATGACAATTTGAATCGTTAAAATCGAAAATCACGATTAACCGAATTGAATGGGGCGAAAAAAATCGAACCAATGGTGCAATGGGATGGATATGGTATTTGATTTTAATGAACCGGTTCATGATGGTGCGGGTATGGTATTTATGTCGTCGAATTAAAACCAAACCGATTACCCGCTTAAAAAAAAGCCATTCTCTTATTAGGATGGCAAGGTTTAGTGAGAAGGAAGTTGATGAAGAGATACATTTTTTTATTTAAATCTTATTTAAAACCATTCTAGATTAAGTAGTATCATTGTATTCTCTACTTACATTTCTTATTTACTATATAGGAATCAATTTTGAGTGCTGACCTATGCTAGTAAGAGTTGTGGGGAAGAATGAAGATTGAATATGAGTTAAGGTTGAAGCTTTTGAATTATTGAGCATGAATCAAGTAACTATAATGCACAAGAATCAATAATAAAGGGAAAGTTTAGTATTGTTATATTCATAATATTGTTTGTTAAATTTGTTTTTGCAATTGAAATTTGGGATAATGTTTGCATTTTCGTTTGGAATATTGTGTTTTGTTTTCATTGACTCTCTTTTCATAAATTGTTTTATATCAATTAAACGGATGGACCTGTAAAAAAAATTTATTTTCGTGGTTATTAACTGAACCGAGATACGAACCGAACTGAACCGATTTATGTTGTTATGGTATGGTTATGATATGGCAAAAATTTTGATGGTTCGATGATGGTTTTGGCCGAACCGAATCGAAATCTAACCGTTGCCATCCCTAATGAAACATCACTTTCTAAATTGCTAGATCCAAGAAAAATATGAACAATCAACTTTTGACTATTTAATCATGTAAAACAATTTTTGACTAACAACAAAGTGGGCTTTGATACCACTGTTGGGAATCTACTTATCCTACACAACGAAAATAAAAATAAATTTATATTCCTATCAAGATTCATCTTCGTGTTTAGATAGAAATTGTGATAAAAGTTGTATCTTTTGCAAGATCTGAAAACTCTTTTGCTATTCTTGTGTTCCAACGATCTTGATTCGCCATCCACAGCTATCCAATTGTTCAGCCTCCAACGATGATTCACATAGAGAACAATATTGTAGGATTAGGATTTTTCCTCTTGCACTAATAAGAATGAATTCTTTACAGTTCATGAAAACCCTAGTCATATATATATAAGCCCAAACGGGTTTGGCTTGACTCGGTTCAATATTTAATTAATTCACTTAATTATATCTGGTCCGTGAATTAATTTATCCAAGGCTTATTAAATTAAATAATCGACAAATCACAATCTTCTAGTTCTCTTTTTGTGTGGGCCCCATCAAGTTTTCGAACACGATGCCTAACGACATGAAATATTATTTTGAACTAATCAAAATTGATAAATTAAAACGCTTTTTTAATTTATCACCAATTCACACTTGACATCCCAAATCAACATCTAGCAATGTGTTAGGGCAATACATGTGACGGGAAATGTCACGTGGTATGACAAAAGCTAACTCGTTCGTTTACCGTGAAACTATATTCCCTTCATCAATATGATCCGATCAATTACAAGATATGGAAGTTTGTCAATCTTGATTATCGATCATATCTTTCACTCCGCTATTAAGTCAATATAAGTTGAAAACTCCTTTTCGATTTATGAGTAAACCTTCGCCAAGGATTTCATTATCGACTTAATTGAATGAAATGCAGATTATAATCTCTCGCTATATAAGAATGACAAATCCTCTATTGCTATATAAGAATGACAAATCCTCATTCACAACCTTCATATGATTCTTGACATACCAGAATCATGTCATATTAACAGCCTTTGACAGAGCAATATCCGACACCGTCAAAGGATGATTGTCCTCATATAAGGTACTATGACGACCTCAAATTAAAGGATCAATCCCACTATCGAACGTTAAAGATTGACCACTGACACTCAGATAGTTATTCATGTGGAATCTCTTAGCCGGTCTCAAATGTTTTGTTCTATAACAAAATATCCATATGTTCACTTAAGTGTCATAACACTTTAGCTTGTGAGATCAACTACTAGTTCACAAGTAAGAAATGCCACACGTGTTAGTCTATCCATAATAACAATATTCATATTTTGTCATTACTTACAATCATGGATGATTTAAGATTCAATCATATGTAATTTGTATCTCACAATCACAACTCCCCGTGATTAACAAATTACCAAGATTTGAATCTACGGACTCTATTATTTAATTTAATTGAATATCAATTAAATAATAGATCTGCCATAAAATTGCATTAACTATATATTAAAAGTATTTATATCCAAAATTGATTGGACCTAGGGCATAACACTTACATTGCAAACATCTACTGAATTTACTTATCCATATAGTAGCAAGATGTTTTGAATAGTAAGCTATTAGTGTAAACCTAGATAATAAAAGTCACAAAATTCCCTTTGAACACATTTCGTTCTCACGTTTTTGTCCATTTTGGCCCTATAACCTCTTAGTTCATTAGTGTATTTAGAGAATTCACTTCTAATAATTCTTGTAGAAGCATATTCTCAAGTCTAAAGCCTGTTAGTCATCTTGACAGTGCAATTTTTTCATTCTTCCGTTGTATCAATTTACTTAAAAATTCTGGAAGATAGTTTGCAATTGAAAAGCATCATCAATGTCATCTTCCAAATTTGAGCTCAGTGCCAAGCCATTAAGCCGTCTTTACTACCAGAATTGATATTGGTAAGTTGCAACTTATTTGCCAAATAGATGCTTGATATATAGGCAAAAAGTTAAACACAGGAAAACAAAACAATTTGCTCCAAACCCTAAATGTCAAATGATGACATGTATATAAAAATGACTCACCAGGAATATTTTAATGTCAAAACAGAAATGAAATTTAATATAAAAAGAATAGAAACACAAGCATATAAAAATTTAGAACAACAAAAGTAAATCTCCATATTTGCACACTTTACCATTGCGCCCATTTAAAAAAAAAAAAAAATAGTAGCAAAGCAAAATTGAATGTCAAAATTGATTGAATACACTAGTTTTTTTTTTATTTAATTTTTTTTTTTATCAAGTTTAAGTATCTTCCTTTTATCCCAGAATTTGCTCTAGTAACCTTTGGAATGAATGTAAAAATTGACCAGAAACAATAGCTACCAAAGTTACAAAAATTACATATATTGTCGGAGATAGAAGCAATTGACTGTCGGAGATACCATCAAAGACAAAATTTGACTGAGAAGAATGTGGTTGGTATAAAGGAGAGAAGAAAGTGGATGGATTTAGGGTTTGAAATAAGCCAACATTTTTCTTCTCTTTGTTTTGTTGAGGGTAAATTGGGAGAGTTTTTACAATGGCTCTGTCAAACTTGCCATTCACCATATGAGCCTAACTTACTCTTTATTCACCAAAGGACATCAATAACATTATAGTTACAAAACAAAAACAAACAATTTCCATTTAAAATTTCAAAATCAAGTCACTTTCTTCATCTATTTTCTCCAACACGGATAACGGTTGTTTCATTTTTCATCGGCTTCAACCTTAAAACCTCATAAATTTGTCAAACACTCAAAAAAATATTGTTTACATCCAACACTTCGAACCAGTAAGTATATTTAAGGATACTTAGTTTCGTTTTCATAAAATTAATATTTTTTTTAATCGTTAAATTTTATTTCAACATATGCTAATACGTAGATAATTTATACATTTTATTTAATAGGTCTATAAATTTTTTAAACAAAAAATGGTAAAAAAATCATTTGTATAATCAGAATGTCCAGACAGCCCATCTAGGCCAAATGGTCTGGGCCGTCCATTTTTTTGCCCTTATTGATTAATTTCTCATGGTTAATCCAAATTTTTTAATATTTTGATTCGTAATGCAAATATGGGATCACACATGTTTCCCGATTTGTTATTTTGATAAATTTCAAATGAATGAAAATGCTCAACGAGAATGGAAATGGACAAGTAAAGGGGATGGGGTTACTGGAATTATGATAGGATCAAGTACATCATTTGGGAAAAGCGTACCGTGATATAAAAACACGTTCAACATCGATCCCTCTTAGTACAATATGGAATTAGGAATTATATTTCATGACCATTCCAATTTCACTAGTAAATGTTACTTCTAAATTGCAAATGAAGTTGCTAATTCAATTGAGCCAATGTAGCAAGTTGACTCTTATTTGCGTAGTTTTGTTGAGGAAGAATGTCCCTGAGAATGAATATGAAGATTTCTATGAAGGGCATATTAATCTAAATGATTTTTTAGATATAGTGTGATAGCTCATGAGGATAATATGGTTATTCTCGAGATAGTTTCTATTCATTATAATCTCACTATTACGCACATAATTCACGAGGTAGTTCAAGACAACGAGGATGAAAGGCCATTTACAAACCAAGCCAATTAGAGACCTGAATGGGGTGGGAATTAATAGGCTGGACCAAGTACATGGTCTTCTAATTTTTTGGGTATAGTTCTCAATGATGAAGATTTTCATGTCAATGAACTGTTTCTCACGAAGAGAAATTTGCAAGAAGTTGTACACCAGATTGCAATGAAACATAACTTCAAGTTTAAAGTGAAGAAATCAAACAAGTCTACATACTCAATTATTTGTGTGGACATCAGTTACAATCGGCATTTGTGAATGACGAAGATGGACACAAATGAGTTCTTTGTGGTTTGCAAGTATGTACGAGAACATACTTGTGAAGTTAATATTCGTCGAAATGATTACAGGCAAGCCCAATCATTGTTTATTAGGTGATAGATAATGCACATATTTCAGGACACATGGACTATTTACAGACCATCAAACATCATCAACAATGTCCCTCAAGAATATGGGCTAATTATAAGCTACTAGAAAGCTTGAAAGGCAAAAGAATGTGCATTGCAAGATATAATGATTCGACCAATAGAGTTATGCTAAATTGGCCAAGTATTGTCATAACATGATGAGAATTAATCCTGACTTCTCAATTTTTATTGAGATCAATGGCGAGAATTCCTCCAAGTATTTTGTATGACTCTTGGCAATGCATTCAAGGATTTCGAAATGCGATGCGACCTCTAATTCTAGTCGATGGTACAATCCTGAAAGCTAGATAGAAGGAAAGTTGATTATTGCTACATATCAAGTTGCCAACATCCAAATTTACCCTCTTGCATTGGCATAGTCAATGGCGAGAATGATCTAGTGATGTATTGATTCTTTACAAAGCCAAGGAAAGTAATTGGGGACGCCAAGAACAATGCCTTTGTAACTGACCAAGACAGCCTATAATAAATAGTATTGTTGAAGTTTTTCCCGATGCACATCATGGTTATTCCCCAAGGCAATCTGAAGGCTAAGTATTGGGGAAGTGGCATCGTTACATTGTTTAGGAGAGCTGTAGAGGCCTATAGTTTCGAATAGTTTAATAAGCTCATCGTAGAAGTAGAAAATAAATCACATGATGTTTGGGAATGTCCAACAATGAAGATTGGAATTGAACATTGGGAACGATCACTTTTTTTTAGGACGTCGGTACAACATGAAGACGTTAAACAATGTTGAGTCGCTCAATAAATTATTGAAAAAGGATCTAGAGTTATCAATTTTTGCAATGATTAAGCACATTCATAACAAACTACAATAATGGTTTTATGACTAACTTGCAGAATCAATTATGTGCCCCAAGTGTGCTAAACCCAACTCAAAAAGATAAAATATTCAAGACTTTAGACTTATCGAGAAAGGTAAGTGTGGAATCACTAATCAATTCCACTTCTCTATGAGATACAAACATAATATCAGATACATCGTAAACTTAAAAATGATAATACTTACATGAATTTCAGGTGGAGTGTTTTTCTTGTATGCATGCAGTCGTAGCAGCTATTTATAGAGAATTTCCACCACACAACTTATACACTCAGTACTATATGGTTGATTATTGGGGAGTAGCGTATGCTGAAACTATATTTGTTCTATCAAATAAAATCGAGTGGGAAGTCTCAAACCACATTCTGCCACTTCATAATTTGTTGTCAGCCGAAGTTAGACCACGTACTCCTGTATCTAGACTTACGTCTAAAATACAATCAACCGTAGTGTTTTTCTGACCGCATAGGTGCAACGCAAAATACTCACCAATTTTGTACAAGTCAGATCACTACATAATAATTCGATGGTTGTGTAATTTCTATTTAAATCATGTGTAATCTCTATATGTAGTATTTTGTTGTTCATACATTTCAAAAATTATATTACTTTATTTATTTTGTTAATGTTCTTGTCATTACATATGTAATTAAATATATTACAATTACTTTTACAATAAATAAAAATTAAATTCTAAAAAAGTTAGTTAAAGGATTCATCGGGAAGACACTATGTCTAAAATTAGCGAAAATCAAAGTATGGAACTTAATAGCAAATTTTATTAGTTGATGGGAAAAAAACTATGATTGGAGAATAAATAGACTCAATTGTATGTATTTGGAATATGAAGAATCCACTTGGATGACTTTAATGTCAAAAAAGGCAAAAATCAGAGTATGAGAACTTAATCATATCTTTCTAATAGTTGTTAAAAAAGGGTAGCGACTTGATCCTCTCTTTTTTTCCTTTTTTCTTTTTTCTTTTGTTTTTCCATTAACTATTAGAAAAATCGCAATTAAGTCTTCGCACTTTAATTTTCACCATTTTTAGACATAATGTCATCCGGTGGATCCTTCATCTTTCAATTGTATACAATTGAGTCTATTTATTCTCTGATCATCGTTTTTCAAAAACTTCTAAAAATTGCAATTAGGTTTCCATACTTTGATTTTCATCATTTTTCAACATAATGTCGTCCTGGTGGATCCTTCATGTTCCAATTGAGTCTATTTATTCTCGATCATCATATTTTTCATATACTATTAAAAAGATACAATCAGGTCCCCATACTTTTATTTTTGTCATTTTTTGATGTAATGTCGTCCCAATTGATTCTTCATGTTTTAATTGTATACAATTGAATCTTTTTAATCTCAGATCATCATTTTTTTTCATTGCAATAAGTTAGATATGTTTAT
Source organism: Olea europaea var. sylvestris (assembly GCF_002742605.1). Classification (NCBI taxonomy): domain Eukaryota; kingdom Viridiplantae; phylum Streptophyta; class Magnoliopsida; order Lamiales; family Oleaceae; genus Olea; species Olea europaea. The sequence continues at coordinate 21,449 of NW_019247135.1, read as the reverse complement.
AATTAAATATATAATTATATTAAAAAGAGTCATAAAACATTTTTAAGTTATTTTTCAACAAAACATAACATTAAATATATTTACAATTACATAAACAATACTTACATTTAAAAAAAATACGATTTACCTCAGATCATAATTATATGCATACAAGTTGGATGCTAGCTTCATCCTTAGTTATCAATGTGCATTTGGTTTATCAAATCTACTACATGTCTGATGTTCAAAAATTCAATGCACTTGATTCCAAAAACTCCACAATCACCCTTGTACGTAAATAATAATAATATGTTAGTTCAATTTAAAATACATTTAGCATAATCTAACAAAAAACTAACGATTTTGTTTGTCTTGCAATTGTCATCTTCCTCACGACTGCTAGTCTTTCATGGATCGCAATGTCTGCTAATCATGATGGCCTCCATTAGCTCTAGTATACACTCGAGCTGGCCCTGTGTGATACAACTATGATCGGAGCCCTACACGTATATCGTTTGTTTAGCGAAATGATCTCAACTGCAAAGCTATTCAAGTTCGAGATCATTGGGACTTATAGATGTGTACAACTCATCCATGACTTTCTCCATCTCAGCACGACCCCTCTCATGTACTTTCTCATATAAGCTAGCATTACCAATTCAAACTGATAAATCGCATGTCATTTCAAGTGCCTCTGAACTCGATCGCACAATAGGTCATACCCATATCGATATGCTAACAATAGATATAATAAAGAAAGATATGAAAATTCAATGAAACAATAACCAATATATGAGTAACATAAATAACAGCGGATATGCACTTACGTTATTGGTGAGCCATGCTACACTCTTTTGCACATCGTTGAACCACTTCTTCGCATTCAATCTCGCTATCTCCCTTATCGTGTGGGTCAATTTGAATGAATGAAAAGAAAAATGTTAGAAAATGCATAGAAGAGTTAGTTACTATAGCAAGATGATGTAAAATACTTACCTGAATCCAATCTTTCTAAACCAGCCATCGAACACTTGCATCTTTTCCAAGTTAACGTCATGGAAGAGGTTGGACAATGTGCCATCTAAGAACATCCTCCTCTTTACTTTAACCATGAAGGGATAAATACTGTATTTGATGATAATCTTGTCCTCTTGTTAACCACATAGTCTGGCACATTAACAACATGCTTTTTACCTTGTATCACTTCCATTGTCCCCTCTGATATAATTGTCACGTAATCTTCATTCGTGACATCATCTGTCAAGTCAGGAATCCTCTCCATCACCCCTTGCCACAACCACCACCACCGCCTCCATCATTGCCACCCCCTTTGTCACTAGGACCTTCTCATCCTTCATCACCATTGGGGCACAACCTCCATCTCGGGCACTGCCATCCCTTTCCTCACTAAGACCTCCAACCCCTCCATGACCATGAGAGGCACCACCTCCATCTCAGGCATCACCATCCCTTCCATCACAAAGACCTTTAACTCCTCCATGACCATGAAGAGCACCACCTCTATATCGAGAACTGCTACTCCCTTCGTTCCTAGGATGTCCCCTTTCTCCATCACTAATAGTATAGATAAAAAAAATGCATCAAAGGCAACATTTGATGCCTACGACGTATCGCCATACCTTCTGTAATAGACAAGACCATACCTTTTTCCCGATGATCACAATTCTCGCTATCAATAGCATCACTAGTCCCTCCAACACACTTTCTCTCCATCATATCCTTGAGAGCCTATTACATCACCTCTTAGTGCTACGACCTCATTATAAAAGTCTCCTAAATCATCCTATAGCTTTCTTACTTCATGTTGTAAGTATGCTACTTCGGCTTAACCTTTCTTATTTTCTTGCGTTACTGCTTGGAGTTCATTGGGCCTTTCAATACAATCAAATAGAAAGCCCCAAGGGCGCCATATTGACGGAGCCCAAACTATGTGATTGAATAAATCCTCTCATCTTCTGTCATAGCACTCATATCTCCTCGTGGAATTGTTAACTTCGATGTGAAATCATGTCCCAGCTCTTGTTGTATTGATCCTATCTCCTATCTAATAAAACTAGTTAGACGAAAGAAATCATTGTAATAATAGGTCTAACTAAGTGCAAGCGATCCACAGAGGAAATGATTGGATGTAGGAGAAAGCGATCTTCTTAGAAAAGGTGATCTCATTGGTTTAAATGATCTTTTTGGTGAATGAGATATCCAAAATGGAGGCGATCGTCATTCCGTTAAATAACACTCCTACCCAAATAAGAAAATTAACAATTAATAATTTAATTAAAATATTATAATAAGAAAGTCATCAACTAATGATATTAAATAAACATACCTATTTCCATCCGAAATGGACTCAAACAATGGACTGTCTTTAATTGGTGGAATAGTAATCCATGCATGTACATCTAATCATCCTCGTCCATCAAAGCTATCAACTCAGTTGAACTTGAAGTTGACATATTGACATTTCATTAAGTTAATGGTCATGTATCGAGCCAATAAATATACATACAATATAAATCACAAATGTATATTACTCACCTCAAGATCATCAAGGATAGTCAAGTCTTTGGCCCATGGTTTGTCATCTGCTCGCTAGTGAAGCATCCGATGACAACTTGTCTCCTTTCTAATCACCCAACTGTTACCCAAAGTAGGAATAGCCTTATATGCCCATTTGCAACAATTAGAATTATTATGCATATATATTGAATAAATGAGTAATGATCATTAGGTTAAACATTTACGTGTAAAGCCAATGAAAAGCCATACGCATCATACTTACATTGGGCCTTTTCTGACTTGGCGTCGAATACGCCCAATGAAGATGCGTAGCGTATCTATATAACATCTCCAACCCCATGGATAGTTGTTGAAGGTATTAATATCATCAACAACGTCCAACGAAAAAAGTTTGATTAACGTCTTATGGTGTTGGCACCTCGATACACTTTCCAGGATAAGATGCCAATCCCAACTTCAATTTGTCCAACATGTGATGACATTTCTTGAATGTGTTGTCTAACTGTAGGGGTGTAACAGGCTCTTTACCTCAAAAATATTCATCCATCAACCTTTTATTTGTCGTAATATGGGCTGTCACTACTTCTTCACCGCTACGCTTCAAACCCGAAATGAGGGCAAATGCAAAGATCGAGAATCTTGACACCTTCTTGGCAATATGCAGCTTATTGCCATCGACTGACTTAAGCAGCTGAAGTTATAGCGAATCAATGATCAAACCAAAAAACTGCATGCCCTTCAATGAAGAAAAGGACCACAGGAATGATTGATGTAGTATGGTTAAGTACTCCTCATCAAGCCCCTCTAAAACTGAGATGGCCATTCAGCGGGGAAAGTGGTTTTGCAAAGGCCGGACTCTAGTCCTGACTTTAGGTAGGCTGGAAAAGTTACAAGATAATGTATTTTCATTTATTTCTTGAATTATTTTTCTCTCATGATCTATAACTAAATGATTTGTTAAGGTAAACAATTGTAATATAGTTTTAAAAGAAATAAGAGGTTTAAAAGAAATTGTAGAGATAACATCCCAAGGAGAAAATAAACATCAAGTTTAGAAGTGCATCTTAGGAGTAGGAAAAAAAAAATTAGACCATTGATAGTTGGGATTGAACCAATGTAAAATGCTTTTTTTTTTTAATGAAATATTGACTGGATTTAGATGATAATTGAATTTAGATATTAACAAAGATAAGTTAAAATTATTTTGGTGACATTACTTTGGAAGCATATTATGAATTGCTCAATTCTAAATGTAAAATGATTGTGGAGACTTGTCTAGCTAAGTGAGTTTTATTTTATTTTTTATGTGTGAAAGTCAGTAAGTATATAGTTTTGCTCAGAAAAAGAAAATTTTATTTTGGGAGCGTTTGATAAGTGTGTTTTACACTTTTATCTAGATCCCAAAATAATAGTTAACATAGATTCATCAAGTGACATTCCACTTATTATTATTATTATTATTATTATTATTATTATTATTATTATTATTATTATTATTATTATTATTATTATTATTTTAAAATTTATATGCTAAATCCCCAATTTGAAGATAAATTCAGGAAAAAAAAGGGTGATTTGGAGATTCATTTGGACAAACGAATAGAACTACAAACGTCAAAAAGTGTTGGGACTAGATCCGTGAAATTGAAGAGTGGGAAGTTTGGACTTGATTAAAAGCTTTGGAATTGATAGATAAATGAAACCACAAGTTTTGCGGACCAAAGTAGAGTTGATGCATTTGGAAAACTGAAGATCAATCTAAAGACATTTGGTAGTGGTAAGACTTGTTTTGGATGAATTAAAGCTGAAGGGATCAAAAGTGTACAAAAACCAAGATGAAGGACTAAACATGTACAACATCTGGAAAGAGGAACCAAGATGCACAGGTTTATAAGATGAAGAACTGCGACCCTACAATTCTTGATTGCGGTTGAAACAGATATAAAAAGTTAACTCTTGGTCTCACTACGCTTGTTGCGGTCGCAAGCAGACCCATCTGAGGTGAAGTTTAGGAAAACTTGTTTGCTAAATTAATTTCACTATGGGAATTTTTGGGAAATGAGAGGAAAGCTAACCTTTTTATAAGGACCAAATTTAGGTTAAAACAAAAGAGCACATACTAAAATTAATAGTTAACATGGCAAGATTTCCTCGCCAATTTTGGGTGATTCTTTGCGATGAAAATGGGGCCATTCCAAGATTTTTTTTCTTGCATTTTTTCTATACGCATCAATCATAGAAGTATAGTTAGGTCATACGTAAATTTTTATTGATTTATCTCAAGATAAGAAATAACACAAGGAATATCTGTTGTCAACATAAAACAAAAATTAACTATTAGCGGGGTAATTGAGGATTAAAGTAGGTTGATAAGTTTGTTTTTACAGTTATTTGAGCCACAAAAGTGAACATTTGGGAGTGTTTATATTGTTTAGATACTTAATTTTACTTATTTTATGATTGGTTTAGGAGAATTCAAAATGGACAAGTTTGGATGAAATTGGATTGAAGACACAAAATCGAGGAATTAGGGACCAAAATAATCAAGTCTATGAACAAGAAATTAATGTGGAGGAATGAAGCGCACGAAATTAGAAGAAGTTCCATTTTTGTCAGTTTCCTATTTATACTCAAATTCTACATCGACGACTTTTTGTGACTCTTTTTAGAGCTATTTTAGATTTCTATATATAGTTTTCATCGTTCTTTTAATTGGAAAACAGAATTTTAGATCAAAGAGCAAAAATTTAGATTTTTCAAGATTTTGAAATTGGAGGGGAAAATTCTTGGCGGAAGATTCGAATCTTTCCTTCATTAAAATTTCAAAATTCGATGATGAACTCTATTTCTTTTTTATTATTTTCATTAGTATGAGTAGTTAAATCATTAGTTAGGGCAAAAACATAATCTATGTATAACCCTTCTATTTTAGTTTTCAAGATTTTAATAGTCAATTTCCACGTGTTTATTTATTTATGATTTTTAATGCTTTCGATTACCACTAACCCAACAATTTGTGAATTTGTAACAAATCAGGAGGTACGTTATAGATATAGAGTATACAATAAAATTTGATAATTTGGATAAAAGTGTAGAGATACATTTTTATGGTTATTGTGGTCATTACTAGAATATAAGTACGTGAATTGCATTTGATTAATAATTATTCAAATTCACATAGAGATATGGTGATTGACTTAATAAGTAGAATCAATTTGAACTGAAAAGAGATAAATTAACTGTTTTACGAAGAATTCGGTAATACTACAAAACGTAATGGATCTTGATTTCTAAATTAAATATGGTCGCTAGATGAAACTATAAGTCCTATAGTAAACTAGGAATAAAATAATTGTTTTCGTGATAACGATCATTCAGAGTAATAGGTCCACTACATTACTTGTTTTGATATCGTACTCTTGCGATATAGAAAATATGCAACAAGTTTTGATGCCGTTAACTAGGACTAGTTTTATTGAATATTGATTTATTTATTTTTTACTCTTACTCAATTAGTTGTTTTTGTTTTCCTTTATTGGTGAAAATGTGTTTGTTACGTGCTCCGTTCACAAGGTTGCAATCTCTAACAGTTTAACCCCAAAATAGAACGTACTTCGGACAAAGATTCATGGAACCTAAAGGAGGGGAAAAAAAGGACAAAAGGTTGATGATAAAGTGAGATTATCATAGGTGCATTTTACACAGTTATTTGAACTCCTATTCTTATTTATTTATAGAGGAAATTGCATAGAATGTCAATTTTTCTCAAGATATTTACAAAAATGTCATTTTTTTTAAACATTGCAAGAATGTCAATTTAAGACATATTTGCCCCTGAAAATAATTTCAAATTCCATACATGTCCTAATTAAATGAGATTTGACCCAATGGAAGAAATTGTACAAAAATCTTGTCAATGTCATAGATGAAAAGTTGGAAAAAAATAGATGAATTTTATTTCTCTCATTCAAACAACTCTAACTCTCTCACTCACTCACTTACTCTCTCTCTCTCTCTCTCTCTCTCTCTCATTTCTCTCATTACGGGTTCCAATCCAAGAGAGAAAAATTTTGTTTTTTTACTCAGTTTTTGTGATATTTTTATCTGTAAGGGGTTTATGAGATGCGAAAAATGGAGCTTTTTGCTCAGTTTAAAATAAGAACTGGGGCTTGGATTAGAAAAAGGTAAAAATCCTTTTGATATTCAATAATTTTTTTGGACATTTTGTATAATTTTTGGTTGTGTTATGATTAGAAATGTTTTTCCCCAACTTTCTGCAATTTCATACCATAAATTTTAATTTTCTCTTTTTTTATACATCTTCTATTAGTGATGCATATATGCACACGTAACACGTGCCAACACTAATGTTGAGGGAAAAAATTATTTAGGGTTCCAATTTAATATTTATCCTCTTCCTTTCCTTTCAAAGTCCAAATTTCAAGTATTTTGAATGTTTCAATATTTTTGGTACTTGTGTGATGTGGAAATAACATTACTATTACTTGGAATCCATTTGTTGTGGGAGGTACCCATATTTGGGTTAAACTATTGCTAGACAGTTGACAGCATACCTGTGGTTTTAATATTTTGTTATGCTCGAATATGGAGTGAAATAAGTTTCAATAATACCTATTTGCTTAGAAGTGAAAAGTAGATTTTCCGATAGTTCATCTGTCGACGGTTCACTAATGTAGAGAAATGCCATCGCACCTAATTGTCGGTTGACAGTTAGCCTCGGTAATTCTCGATAGATGAAACAGTCGACAGAAGAACTGTCGAGAACGACAGTTCAATCCTTCCCTCCGCTCAGTTCCAGAAGTCAAACTTTGGTTCATTCTAACATTGCACGAGTGTTTCACATAAACATATATAAAATACTATGATCTCATGATTTTTTTGATTGATTTGTTCGTATTTGGTTAGATTTTTTCCATCCGAACGTCTCACATGTGACTGATTTCCATATGTGGTTATATTTTTGTGTTTCACGTTTTTATTTGTATAACAATACCACCACCGTCACAATTCATTCTTCATAATTTTTGGATCACATCCAATTCAAATCTATTTTTGTGGAAGTTGCTTGTTTGAATTCAGATTATGATAGATTGCATGAATCAATTGAGTTATATTATGTACTGTGATCAGATTGTTTTTGCACATAAGGTGAACGTCATTACATTTCTTCACATTGTTTTCTACATGCTTTATCTCGGAATACTAATTTCACCAATGTATGATGACATATGAGCAGACTCATACTCATGACTTGAATGATCGTCAAAGTGTTGGTGCACACATTCTTGCTGTAATTGGAGATGGAACCAATCGATTTCGTTGTCAAAGAAAGAGAAACCTTCACAACGGTCTACTTTTGAAAACTGTGGCAACCGCACGGAAAAACATTTTGTTTTCTATTTATGTATATAATTTTGCATTAGTTGGTTTTATTTATGTGATGTTGGCAGAGGAAACTGTTTTTGTTTCATACAGAAAATGGTTATAGTAATGAATAGTAAATAGTAAAGAATAGTAGATTGTTTTTTAAATAGGGTCATGGAGCTACTCCACAGTACAAAACAATGGTACATCATGTTCGATACTTGAGCAAGGTTGTGTACATAAAAATGATTTTTGGTGCATTTTATAACTTTCTTGCTTTCAAAACTCATTTGATTTATCGATTAAAACTAGTATTCCATTAAAAATAAACATGATTGAGTTGAATATTATGATTTGTTTCAATCGAAAACGTCGTGAATCATGGTAATATCACTGGATATCGTTTTCTTGCAAAACATAATGAGCAGTACTTTGTTTGCATTACAATATTATGCGTACCATGTTTTAATCAAGATGAAATGGTACACATGATTTAATGTACACAATTTTCATAAATGATAGACCAAGTGTGAGTGATACAAGCGCACTTAGACTTTAAAAACATCACACTAATTGTCTTTCAAATTCAATTTGCGATGTGATGAAAATAAGTCTTCATCGTCGCGTATTTCGATCAGAGGTATATTCAAGTTAACGACCTTGAACTTCAATTCAATTTGAGTACGGGGATCAAGAATATCAAGTTTGTCCTTCAACATTAACAAAAGTCCGGTTACGATATTACTTGTCGGAACCAGAATGTAAGTGGTTTTGTCCCCTCTTCATTTCTATTCGTCATCCGCATGAACAAACTTTCCCCATGTGACATGATGAACTCAAATGATTATTCATACCTCAAATGTTGGGATTGCAATGATAAGAATTCTACAGAATCAATGTATTGGCATTTAATAGCATGAAAGTGGCACTACATAATACGTAAATTCGTACAATAGTAAAAGGTCAAATCAAGGCTTTCCATCGTTTTTAAGTGTTCAATTTGACTGTAAAACTATATATCCCGACAGTTTGTAAATGTCGGGTTCGACATTTCAAATGTCGAACCCGACGGTTTGTAAATGTCAAATTCGACAATTGAATCGTCGAAAATGTCGAGAAGCAGATGACAGTGGGTAGAACATATTCTTCAGCACAACACATTTAGTGTGATAATTAGCATTGAGCTAGATGAAAAAGGTCAGATTGGCCTTGTTATTGAAGAGACATTTAATGAAAACATTATTTGGTTTGAATGGAAGAAAGTACTCAAAACCTTAATAGTGATAATCACATTTGGGAAGGATTTAAAAAAAATCAATGAATAATAGTTTCAAAAATTTTAAGTAAATATGTCCAGGTTGTATTTAATATTTACAAAATAGTAAACTGTAGAAGGAAAATGTAAATATTTTCTAATAACTAACCTCTCAAAATGGATTATGAATGCAAGAAAAAAATCTTCTTGATCAATGAAATGAAGAAGATGAGAAAAATTAGGGTTTGTAAGGGAAGAAGAAGATATATTTGTTTATGTTTCATTTTAAATTTCTTTTACCCTTTTTTATTAACACAAATTCATATTAATCAATATAATACACATTTATCCATATTTTTTATATATAAAATAAATCATCATATCAATATAATCAATTCTTTCAAATCAAGCATTAAATGCTAATGAAAATGTGTCATTAAGGGTAATTTGGACATTTCACACAAAAAAAGTGATATTTTTGCTCACATAAAGTGAAAATGACAATTTTTGGGGACCTTGTTAAATTTGTGACATTTTTGAAAATTCCCCTTATTTATATGTAAATTGCACAAATATCTACTTAATTTGTGTAAATTATGTTAATGATAAGAGAGTTCCAACTTGGATAAAAATGATATGGAAAGAGTATAATTGAAGCTTGAATGGAGTTGATTTAATGTGATGAAAGATTAACCAAATTGTAAGAGATCAATTGGAAATATTAATGAAGCATTCGGTAAAAATTAATAAGTTGGGTAGTTAAATTCGACAATTGAAAAGTTTGGGGACTAAATTACAAACTTTCAAAACATGCCTGTGGTCAGCTGTAGCAAAGGAGTTCAATTAAAAGATGGATTTGTTTCATTTTTCTTCTAAAACTCTATGAAGAAAATAAATTTGAACAAAGATTTTGTTTACGTCTTATTCTATAAATGTATAACTTAGTCCAACAATTAAAAGGAGGCTTGTGGATTTTCATTAAGCACATATATTCAAGCCGAGGCTTGTGGAGTTTCATTAGACACATATATTCAAGTCGAGGCTTGTAGAGTTTTATTATACACATATTCAAGTTGAGGCTTGTGGGGAAATCAATATACATATATTATATAAACCCAAAAAGAGAGAAAAGTCAAGAAATCAATGAAGAAGCTAGTTTTCAAGATTTTACATGAATAAAAAGGAATCTTTGTACAAGATCTTCATCTTTTTCCCCTTTTTTCTTTAAACACTATGATGTATTTTAATTCCTTTTTGTTTATTTTTCTCCCATGATGTGTAATTAAATATTTAGTTAAGATGAATGTTTGTAACATAGTCATGAACCTTAATTTTAATTAAAAATTTTTACATCTCCAACAAATGTTGTGAACATTCCACATAGGCAACAAAACTATTTTGAGTGGAAATAGAAGAAAATGATGATTATACAAGTCATCACTTCAAAAAGGGCATCGGGGAACTAGTTAATACAAGAAAAGGATCTATCTGGGAATTATCAGCTGTGAAGAGTAGAGGTTGAGGCTACAAATTTCCTTTTCAAGCCACCGTGAGTAACTAAAACAACAAAGCCAGGCTAAATATATAAATAAGTGTTTATTGAGAGACAACCCAATTTTCTTTCCCTTCTATTGATTTTACTTTTTATATTTAGGATAAGATTTTAATTTTTTACTAGGCTTTGCCATCCATATTCATTTTTTCCTTAGGCTCTTGAATTTTCTGGTTTATGAGATGTTCAGTCTAAGTACTACTTCTAGATTATTTGATATATAATGTTTGACTTGGCATCATTTTACATGAATATGATACCGTGGAATACTTAAACCAAAATTGTTCAAGGGGACAATGTGATCAAGAGGACCTTCTAGCTCTTGCACTTCATGCCATCACAACCACCATCTCCTAATATATCTATTTATGCTTTAAAACATTGAGGATAATGTCTACTTTAAGTTTAAGAATGAAAAACCATTGAGTTTTTACTTTTTGTGTGTCATTGTATGTTTATTGTTTTTTATATGAGAAAAATAAAAAAATTGAAAAAAAAAATTAAATTTTTTTAAAATATAGATATTCTTATTTTAGTTGTACCCTTGTGTGGCTTAGATGGCCAGGCCAGCAATGGTGAATATATTTAAAATTAAGTGTTAAATTATGAATGGTGAATAAGTTGCATGCTTAGATTGATTGATACTTACTTATCCAGGTGAAACTTGATATTACCTACACACATAAATTCAGTTAGACATTAGGATTGAATTAAGCATTTTTGATATGTTGAAATAGTGGACCTTAGATACTGAATCCAAACAACTAAATTATACATCCTTAAAGCAACAGGTACTCTAAACTAACAGTTATTCCTTGTGGGACGATAACTTAATCCATCACATCATTACTTGTTAATAATTCTGTAAGCTTGACCAGATAGCATACTTGGGACTACGTCTCCTGCCACATCTCCTATGTCTTATACTACATCTCCCTATTTTGTTCCCATCATTCTTTAATTTACATTCAGATTTGATGGGTTTCAATATTATTCATTGATTATAAGTTACTACTGTATTTCATGATTGTCATTGTAGGAAAATATGACACAAAAAAGTAGGACTCCTTTAAAGGAGGACGGAAAAAGGAATAGAGAAGTAAACCGAAGATTCTTCAAGTTCTATCTCCACGTGAGTTAACATTCGATTAGTCTTAGTTTTTCTCTCTTATATTAGTTTCTGAACATTTGATTATACTACATTGAGGATAATATAGAAATCAATTTTGGAGTGGAAAATCTAGATTTTCTCAAGGAAAATAATGAAAATCAGGAAAAAAAAATATTTACAACTTTATTTTGCATGATTGTTTAAATTTGACTCAAATAATGTGATTCATATTTAATGATAATATTGTGTCTATACAGGATTATAACTTGAATCGATTAGTGTTAACATTTGAAATTTCAATTATTACTTAAATTCCATTATTTTGTACTTGGGTTTTGAACAAATTGAACACGAATTCAATTTTTAATTGCACTTGAAATTGGTTGTATATATTAACTACTTTAAAACCTTTTAAGATTGTAGTATATATTTATTTCACTAATCACCCCAATCATAACCATATTGAAACTCATTTAGAATAAGTTTGGAGTGATTAGATCCATTCGGAAAAAAAAAATAATAAAAAACAAAAATCAGTTGACTATTGTTCATTTCTTATCATTAATATAAAATGTAAAATGCATTGCATTGACTGTGGTGTTGGGAATCTACTTAACATGCGCAGCAGAAAATTAAACAGATTTCGATTCCCACCAAGAAATGTCTGTGTTCAGATAGAAATTGTTATAGGATTGTATCTTTTCCAGATCTGCAAACTTCTTTACTATTCTTTTCGTTCCAACAATCTTGATTTGTCACCCACAGCTGTCCAATCGTCCAGCCTCTAACGGTGATCCACACAGAGATTAAGATTGCAGCTACCAGGGTTTTTTACTCTTGTGCTAGCAAGAATAATTATGAGAAAAAAACATATGGATTGAAAAACTTAGCCAGGTATTTATATAAGGTCAAAAGGCCTGGCCTGATCCGATCCAATATTTAATTAATCTATTTAATTAAATTCGGTCCGTGAATTAATTAATCCAGTTAATTAATTCGGGCCTATAAAAAACCAACCCAATTAATTACTTTGATCCAACAATTGTCAAATTAATTAATTGACAAATTGCAATTTTCCAATTCTCTTTTGTGTGAGACCCATCAGGCTCCCGATCACGATGCCTAATAACGTGAAATATTATTTTGATCTAATCAAAATTGATAAATTAAAACAGTCTTTTAATTTATCATCAATTCACATTCGCCATCCTAGATTGACATCTAGCAATGTGTCAAGGCAATACATGTGACGGAAAATGTCACGTGGTATGACAAAATCAAACTCGTTCGTTTACCATGAAACTATAATCCCTTCATCAATATAATCCGATCAATTACGAGATATGGAAGTGTGTTAATCTCGATTATCGATTATATCTTTCACTCTACTATTAAGTCAATATAAGTCGAAAACTTCTTTTCGACTTATGAGTACATCTTGGCCAAGGATTTCATCATCAACTTAATTGAATGAAACGCGAATCATAATTTCCTACTATCTAAGAGTGACGAATCCTTTATTGGTCAACCATAACCTTCATACGATTCTTGACGTACCCGAACGATATCGTATTAGCGGTCCTTTGCAGAGCAACATCCAACACCGCCAAAGTATGACTGTCCTCATATAAGTTACCATAACGACCTCAAGTCAAAGGACCAATTCCACTGCCGAATGTTAGAGATTAACCACTGACACTCAGATAGTTATCCATATGGAATCTCTCGACGGGTCTCCAATGTTTTGTTCTATAACAAAACATCCAAGTGTTTATTTAAGTGTCACCATACTTTAGCTTGTGAGAACAGCTACTTACTTCATAAGTAAGAAATACCACATGTGATGGTCTATCCATAATAATGATATCCGTATCTCGTTATTACTTATGACCACAGACGATTTAAGATTCAATCAGATGTAATTTGTATCTCACAATCACAACTCGTTGTAATTAACAAATTACGAAGATTTGAATCTGCAGACTCTATTATTTATTTAATTGTCTATTAATTAAATAATAGATCTGCCATTAAATTTCATTAATTATATATCAAAAGTATTTATGTCTAAAGTTGATTGGACCTAGGACATAATACTTACAAAATCCCACTTGCACTAGATCCAATCACGTATGTATAAAATATCATAAGTCTACATGACGATCACGTTTTTGCTACGACAACTCTTTGTCAGTAGATCTGCAATATTGTTAAATGTGAGAATTTGTTCTTCTCTTTACGTCATTTCTATGTATTATCTCTCTGATGAGATTATACCGCCTTAATATATGTTTGGATCATTAATGAGACCTTAGTCTCTCCGCTTTCGCAATGACTCTATTATTATCACAATATAATGGCACGTGATCAACAATATCAGGAACTACTCCAAGTTCATTTATGAACATCATGATCCAGATTGCAACTCTTTGCTACTTCTGAAGTAATCATGTATTAGGTTTCTACTATTGAATCCACGATTGCTTCACGTTTGGAACCTTTCCAACATACCGCTTAAGAGTAAACCAGTTTCTCCATATAAAATCTTCTCAAGATTTTATCTATGTAAATTGGAATGAGTTAAGCAATCTTTTAGATCACCTCTATAGATCAAGTTGCTTATGAATAAATCCTTTAACAACCATTATTTCAACGATTGAAACATAGGGATGTCGTTTTCTATAATATTAGGAATACGACAATGGTCCCACTATCTTCTTGTAAAAACACAATTCGTCTTCAAATTTGATAAAATCAAACACTTTTACTTTTCCATCAAATCTAAGATTTCAACTTCAAGAGACTTCTCTTAACCTATAGTCACGGTATGCAAATGTTGCAAACAAAACCCGAATGGATTTTAGCAAGGCCACGGGAGAAAGCTTTCACCAAGGTCAACACTTAACCTTTACTTCTAGCCTTGCTTTGTATATATGGATATTCCCATCTATATCGATCTTTCCCTTGTAAACTATTTACAAAACCTTATGGGTTTTATTCCATCAGGAAGCTCGACTAAGGTCTAAACCTTATTTACATACGCCGAGTTCATCTCGAGTTTCATGACCTCTTGCTGTCTCTTTTAAGTCAACACTTGACTTTATTTTGGTGCAACTAGTAGGTTCATTATCCTCGATCAGTAATACCTGATTAGCAATCATGGATTCGCACATTCTTGAATGTCGAATGATCCTACTAGATTCACATAGAGCTGACATGTCCTCAGGAGTCTTTACTTCCTGATCAAGAGTATGTCCCATATCAGACATGGGATCAAACTCGAACTTATCTACTTGGTCAACTACATCTGTGGACTCTTAAACACTTTCAAGTTCTATTTTGCTCCCACTATCCTCCCTTAGAGTAAATATTTTCTCTAAGAAGACGATATGTCGTGAGATGAAGACTTTCTTTACGATAATAGAATTTATATTCAAATATCTGCTTTGAATATCCCACAAATATGCATTTATCGGATTTAGTCTCAAACTTATCCGATTTAAGGCGCTTCAAATAAGCGTTATGGTCCAAAACTTTCATATGAGAAAATTGGGACTATTGCCTTTCCATAACTCGTATGGAGTTCTGTTAACCAACTTAGATGTGACATGTTTTAGTATGTTGCACACTGCAATCAGTGCATGACCCCAAAATGATTTTTGGAGATCTGCATGGCTTGTTATTAATCGTACTATATCTAATAGTTAACGATATCTCCTTTTAGATAAACCACTATGCTGCAGCATATATGGAGGAGTCCACTGCAAGAGAATCTCATTTTCTCTTAGATAATCTAGATTTTATCTTTAAAATACTCTTACTTGATCGAATCTTAATGTGAACTTTACCTCTTTGTTTCTCTACTTTTAGTTTGAATCTCTTGAACTTTTCAAGAGTTTCATGTTTGAGTTTCATCAAGTACACATGATCATTGATGAAATAAGAGAAACATTACCTGACATCAATTGACATGAGTTCGTATGCATCACTGTGCATTAGACCAGTAATTATGCTGACCTTTCTTCTTTTCAAGTAAAAGAAGATTTGGTCATTGTGCCAGACATGCATAATTTATACTTGTCAAAATCAATGTTAATTTGGTTGTTGGCATCCAATATGTCTCTCAAATACACATGGTTACTCATGATTCAATAAATATGAATGATGAAAAGAAAAAGAATAATTTATAAAATGCATAAATTAATTTAACATGGACTTTTATTACATTAATTATGCTCCCAGTGTTTAACTAAAATTTATGATTCTCTCCCATAAATTTATGGAGTCCATACTTGACTCCCAGTGGGTTGGGATCCCATCTATTATATTAAAACCTGAGTGTACTCAACAAACCCTAATATAACATTTGGGTAGATACTATTATCAGTTGTATCTACATACGACTCCCAGATCATTAAGCTGGCAACTCTTTATTTTCACACATCTTATGTATTAGTTTAACATGGCTCTAAAATTTATCTCTTTGAGTGTACTCAACAAAAAATAAATTTTAGTTAAGTTAAACCCGTCATTCAGAAATATCAAATATTTCATAGTGTCAAACATATTCCTAATGGACCAGTTTTGAGTGTACTCAACAAGTTGAGACGATTTGAGAGACTGATTTTTCACTATAATGATGGAAGGCGATTGTAAAGGTGACTCAATATTTTATGGAGGGATTTTCCATTCAAAGGTCTCATCGTAACAATGATATATCTTTTATTATACATCCACCATGCAAATAAATATATATAAGATAATAATAATAGTGTGTACGATGATGGACTTTACTATCTAGTCTTCCCGAGCCATAAGGAAGACTAGTTGGTCAATTGCTAGGGGGTATTACATTGATCAATATCAATGCACCATCTCCATGGTCTCATCCTCTTCTTATTTATTCAATTAGACCAGTTGCAACCTGTATCCTATACTAGTTGGCACGCAGACCTAAATGAAATTAGACTCTCAGACCCATAGCAATAATAACAATAACGGACTCGTAGGCCCAAAATGATTAAGTGCTCACAGGCTCATAATAACAACAATAATAACGGGCTCACAGGCCCAAAACAATTAAGTACTCGCAGGCCCACAAAACAACAAGAAAAAAAAATTAACCGTTCAACACATACATATGGTCGAGTCCATAATCGTCTACTAATAATACATTTATCACATAATATATATGTATATATAATATCTAATATTGTATGCTAACACATTTTCCAGTTTTTAGCAATTAAGTTCGTCTAAACTCTTTTAGACAAATGGATCAGAACAATTAAATAATTAATTAATCATATTAATTAATTAATTTAATTAGCGGGCATATTTAATTAAAATCAAATTTTAATTAAATACCGAATTAGAGTCAAACTCTAATTCCACAATTATAGGGCGAAATTATTTAATTAAAATCAAATTTTAATTAAATATCAAATTATAGTCCAACTCTAATTTCATAACTTAGACGGTTGAGTTTAATTAAAATAAAATTTTAAATAAATAGTAAAATTAGAGTCCAACTCTAAATCTAAGATTTTTAGGGCGAACCCGTTTAATTAAAATCAAACACCAAATTAGAGTCTAACTCTAATTTAAAGAAAAGTTTAGGGCGAAACAATTTAATTAAAATCAAACTTTAATTAAACGTCAAATTAGAATCCAATTCTAATTTCTAAAATATCTTCGGGTGAAAAATTAATTAAAATCGAATTTTAATCAAGTCCTAAATTAGAGTCCAACTCTAATTTAAATTGAATCAATATTTTAAACTAGGATAATACTCCTAAATAAAATAAAATTCAATTGGGGTCAAAGTTTAATATTTAAGTTAAAATCCTATTTTAACGAAAATATAAAAATTATTCAACTTTAAATAAAATTTTAAATATGGGTCAAAATTAAAATTATGGGTCAAACCCATTTAAAATCAATTTAAAAACCATTTTAATACTTAAATTCAAAACACCCTTTCGAAAATTATAGTTTGACCCAAGTTTCAAATTAATGGCAATGCCCCCAAAACTCTAAAATTGCACAGAAGCCTCTTTATTTAAAATTACAAAATGAACCCCTTTTGAAATTGTAGTCAGGGGCCTAAAATTTCTAAAATTTCAGCTACAGCCCCCGTTTTCAACCCGATTGAAAAAACCCTAGGATATTCAAATTTTTTTTTATTTGTTTCTAAATTCAGGGGCGCTGCCTCCATAGACCAACCCTCAGCAACGGCAGCGTCAGCAGCAGCACGCTACAAAATAAGCGGTCGGCGTTGCTGCTCTTGTAGCAGTAGCGCCACTCGCTTGTTGTTGTTGAAGCGGCGGTGGCGTCCCACGCCAGACGTTGCTGTCTCCTGGGCACACTGCCGCCGACGACAACTCTCATCGTCGGCCCCCCTTTTTTTTAATATAAATATTTCAATCCAAAATTATTGTTCTATTCAAAACAATTTCGAACACAAAAATAAATCTTAAATTGCTAGAAACAATTATAAGAACAAAATCAACTTTTGATTATTCAACATATAAATCAATTCCTAACAAACACAAGTAGGCTCTGATACCACTGTTGGGAATCTATTTAACATGCAGAGTGGAAAATTAAACAGATTTCAATTCCCACTAAGAATCGTCTTTGTGTTTAGATAGAAATTGTGATAAGATTGTACATTTTTCAGATCTGCAAACTTCTTTGTTATTCTTTTCGTTCCAGCAACCTTGATTCGCCACCCACAGCTATCCAATTGTCTAGTCTCTAACGGTAATCCACACAGAGAACAAGATTGCAGCCACCAGGATTTTTTTCCTCTTGTGCTAGCAAGAATAATTATGAGAAAAAACATATGGATTGAAAACTCTAGCCAGGCATTTATATAAGCCCAAACGGGCCTGGCCTGGTCTGGTCCAATATTTAATTAATCTATTTAATTAAATTCGGTCCGTGAGTTAATTAATCAAATTAATTAATTCGGGCCTATAAAAAATCAACCCAATTAATTAATTTGATCCAACAATTGTCAAATTAATTAATTGACAAATTGCAATCTTCCAATTCTCTTTTGTGTGCGACCCATCAGGTTCTCGATCATGATGCCTAACGACGTGAAATATTATTTTGATCTAATCAAAATTGATAAATTAAAACACCATTTTAATTTATCAACAATTCACACTCACCGTCCCAGATTGACAACTCGCAATGTGTCAGGGCAATACATGTGACGGGAAATGTCACGTGGTATGACAAAACCAAACTCGTTCGTTTACCGTGAAACTATAATCTCTTCGTCAATATGATCCGATCAATTACGAGATATGAAAGTGTGTCAATCTCGATTATCGATCATATCTTTCACTCTACTACTAAGTCAATATAAGTCGAAAACTTCTTTTTGACTTATGAGTATATTTTGGCCAAGGATTTTATCATCGACTTAATTGAATGAAATGCAGATCATAATTTCCTACTTTCTAAGAATGACGAATCCTTTATTGGTCAACCATAACCTTCATACGATTCTTGACGTACCCGAACGCTATCGTATTAGCGGCCCTTTGCAGAACAACATCCAACATCACCAAAGTATGACTATCCTCATATAAGGTGCCATGATGACCTCAAGTCAAAGAACCAATTCCACTACCGAACGTTAGAGATTAACCACTGACACTCAAATAGTTATCCGTGTGGAATCTCTCAGAGGGTCTCCAATATTTTGTTCTATAACAAAACATCCATATATTTATTTAAGTGTCACTACATTTTAGCTTGTGAGAACAACTACTTACTTCATAAGTAAGAAATGTCATACGTGATGGTCTATCTATAATAACGATATCTATATCTTGTTATTACTTATGACCATGGACGATTTAAGATTCAATGAGATGTAATTTGTATCTCACAAGCACAACTCCTTGTGATTAACAAATTACGAAAATTTGAATTTACGGACTCTATTATTTATTTAATTATCTGTTAATTAAATAATATATCTGCCATTAAATTGCATTAATTATATATTAAAAGTATTTATGTCCAAATTTGATTGAACTTAGGGTATAATACTTACATGTGGCACATAGGAAAAAGTTACCTATATTTCTGAATTTTGAGAGTTAAATTTTCATTTCGAGTAAAATATTGAATGACATATATCGAGTTTGGTATTTGTATAGGGTTAGTTGCATCTTTCTTTTGCTTTATTCTAAGACGAAGAATGGTTCAAGTTGGAAGTATTTGATAAGTGTTTTCACACTTATCTGAGCCATCAAAGGGAGCTTTTGGGAGTGTTAATATTATTTAGATACTTAATATTTTATTTAGTTTATGATTGATTTAAGTGAAAATCTAGTTGGACAAGTTTGGGCGAAATTGGATTGAAGATGTAAAAAATTGAGGAACTGGGGATCAAAATAATCAGGTCTTAAAGTTGAGAAATTTCTATGCAAATATAAGGACTTGGGTGAACATGTAGTAAAGTGGAGGACCAAAGTGCCTGAAATCGTAAAACTTCAAGCTTTTGTTAGTTTTCTATTTAGACTCAAATTTCACAAGGAAAATATTTTAGGACTCTGCTTTAGAGGAGAGAAAAATAAATCGAAATTCAAGATCAAAAACTAAAAAAACTAGGTTTCCAGAATTTTGGGAATGGAGAGGAAGATTCTTTGTGCAATATTTGGATTTTCCTTCATAAAGATTTTAAACAAGGTGAAGAATTATATTCCTTTTGTTGTTTTTCTTTCATTACTTAGAAGAAACAATGTAATCTATGTTTTTATTTTAATTTTAAAGGATCTATCGTTCAATTTTTATTTGTTGTATATTTATGGTTTTTAATGCTATGGATTATTTGATCACCAATTCAATAAATTGTGAGTTTATAACAAATCTGGGGGTAAGTAATATATTTTGGCCACATAATAAATTTTGATAATTCGAATAAAATTGTAGAGATATATTTTGGGGTTATCACGGTTGTTACGTGGACTCTTAAGTACTTGAAAAGGCATTTGATTAAGAGTTATTATTATTCACATAGAGATGTGATGATTGACTTCGTTAAATGAGATAAATTTGAACTCGAGATCGAGAGATAAATTGACTAGTTACAAAAAATTTGATCGAATACTACAATAAATAATGAATCTTGATTTGCGAATCAAAGTTGATCACTAGATACAATTCCAAGTCCTAATATTCATATTCATACTTTAAAACTCTATTTTGATTTGATTGTGTGCGTATACATAAAATTAGTATAATTGGATAATTTAAATAATTAAATGCAAACTATTTTTTGTTCTTCATCATTTAGGAGTTGGAAATAGTAAATTTAAAATTAAATGATACGAACTCGTAGATTCACTATATTATGTCGTACACTTGCTATAAACGAAACACGCAACAATAGGTTAACAGTCGTTGCTTTGGATTGTGGCGCCTTGCATGAATTGATTAAAACCAAGTATTTGTTGCTCACCTCTAATTGTTTATAGATAGTTAGATATGGTTTAAAATAAAACCATAACAATTAATTGAGTGTTTTCTTGAATTAAATCTAGTAGTTAATTATAATAAAGTACATAGATAATTAATACTCATGGAAACGAAAGTTTACTCTA
>NW_019247134.1:0-1430 GCF_002742605.1 Olea europaea var. sylvestris | reverse complement strand
GGGGGGGGGGGGGGGATGGCGCCACCTTTGTAGTGATTAAATGCATGAGGTGTTTGATAGTTAACCAAAGCTGGAAGTGTTAATTGTTAGACATGCAAGAGGTGGTGATTATCTAAGCAAGTAGGAGGTGTTCAATTGTGGTACAAGCTGGATTTAAAGTGCTGAATACATGCATGGGGTGAGGTTAATGCAAGTCCCACGTGTTGGCACAAAAAATCCTAGATAGTGATCCCTTGTTTTATCCATAAGTCTCCCTTGCCTTATATAAATATGAGATGTTTCCCTGCACTTTATTCCTTCCAAAACCAGAAAGTCTCTTGTAAGAGTTGGAAGAATACGTAAAGAAAAAGGAAACAAAAAGCCTAGCGCATTTCAACCAAAAATATTTCAAGTTTTAAGGTAAGATACTTTCTATGCTTAAGTGGTAGGATTTCATGGTAATATTTATGCTTAAGCTATGTATGAAAAACCATAATATAAATGTGGTGGACAAGTCCACAAAGGTATCTACTTATGCCTTAGGACAAGTCCAAAGGGCACCGGCAAGCCGGAATGTGCAAGTATGTGTTTGATTGCATTCTTTTATGTAGTATTAACATGTTAAATCCAAGCATGATATCTTACTGAGTATTCTTTATACTCATAGTATTTTATACTAAATTTTCAGATCCATGATCGTTGGGTTGATGGAACTCAGTTGGCATAATCGATGATGGGTTAAGGACAAAGTTATTTTGCATCAAAGTTTCCTTTTGTATGTTTTGCTCGACGATTGCTTTCCATATGTTTTTCTTATGGAATTATATAAAAACATGTATATGACATGATGTAATATGGTATTGAAAGTAAATTTTGTAATCATATCTTTCATGTTATGTTAAGAGAAATTTTTATAAACTTTTTCTTGTAAGTGATAAAAGAGGCAGAAACGGGACAGTTTTTGGGTCAACCTCAAAACACTATTTCCAACTCTATAAACATCCATTTGAGACTCTAAAAATATTGATGCGTTCCTTCTTGAGTTGCCTTAGTATGAACGTAGGAATCACTCAATTTGGATATCCGTGGCCTGAGATATAAATTTTTTAAGCGTCAAAGGGTCAATATGAATTTTCTGTGCAATACCTCACTGTTTTTAGGAAAACACCCATATCATATGATCTTGGAAATTTTCCATATTTTCACCTAGAAAAATACTTGAAAATATCTTTCTAATGCCGCAAATTTCATGAAAAACGGAGTTGGGATGAATTTTATAAAAATGGTTGAACTGGCTGCCCCAACTAGTTGTGGCAGCACCGAGTCCATATACCTAAAGTATAATTTCATGTCGACATGTACTTCTGTTGGCCATTAAATTTTATCAGAGATATTTTACTAACTTGAAAATAAGTTTCTACATGTAATACTTTTATTTAAGAGTCCTTACA
>NW_019247133.1:0-1430 GCF_002742605.1 Olea europaea var. sylvestris | reverse complement strand
ACAAAAATTGCGGCGGGGGCAATTTCGTCATTTTTCGCGACGGGGTCGGAACGGACTGAAATTTAGCTGGTTGACTGGAAGCAGAAATCATGCCGGTGGAAATTTCGTCATTTTTCGCGACGGTGTCCGAATGGGCTCAAATTTGACAGGTTGATCGGAAACAAAAATCGCGCAGGGGGTAATTTCGTAAATTTTCGCGACGGTGACGGAATGGGCTAAAACTTGACTGGTTGATCGGTCACAAAAATCGCTCCAGGGGCAATTTTGACATTTTCCACGACGGGGTCGGAATGGGCTCAAATTTGACAGGTTGATCGGGAACAAAAATCGCGCCCGGGGCAATTTCTTCCTTTTTCGCGACGGTGTCGGAATGGGCTGAAATTCGACGAGTTGATTGGAAACAAAAATCGCACCATGGGTAATTTCGTCATTTTTAGCGACGGTGTCGGAATGCGCTGAAATTTGGCTGTTTGATTGGAAATAAAAATCGCGTCTGGGGTAATTTCGTAATTTTTCAAGACGGTGTCGGATTGGTCTAAAATTTGACAGGTTGATCGGAAACAAAAATCGCTGTGGGGGCAATTTCGTCATTTTTCTCGACTGTGTCAGAATTGGCTGAAATTTGGCAATTTGATCGGAAATAAAAATCGCGCCGGCGGCAATTTCGTCATTTTTCTCGACTGTGTCGGAATGGGCTTAAATTTGACAGGTTGATCGGAAACAAAAATCGCGCCGTGGGTAATTTCGTCATTTTTCGCGACGGCGTCGGAATGGGCTAGGATTCGACAGGTTGAGGGGAAACAAAAATTGCGCGGGGGGCAATTTCGTCATTTTTCGCGACGGTTTGGAATGAGCTGAAATTTGGCAGGTTGACTTGAATCAAAAATCGCGCCAGGGGCAATTTCGTCATTTTCGCGAAGGTGTCGGAATGGGCTGAAATTTGGCTGGTTGACTTGAAGCGAAAATCGCGCCGGGGGAAATTTGTTCATTTTTCCCGACGGTGTCAGAATTGACTCAAATTTGACAGGTTGATCGGAAACAAAAATCGCTGTGGGGGCAATTTCGTCATTTTTCGCGACGGTGTCGGAATGGGCTGAAATTTGGCAGGTTGATTGGAAATAAAAATCGCGCCGGCGGCAATTTCGTCATTTTTCGCGACGGTGTCGGAATGGGCTGAAATTTGGCAGGTTGATTGGAAATAAAAATCGCGCCGGGGGCTATTTCGTCATTTTTCCCGACGGTGTCCGACTGGGCTAAAATTTGACAGGTTGATCGGAAATAAAAATCGCGTCATTTATCGCGACGGTGTCGGAATGGGAGATTTGACATGTTGATTGGAAACAAAATTTGCGCCAGTGGCAATTTCGTCATTTTTCGCGACGGTGTCGGAATGGGCTAAAATTTGGCAGGTTGATCAGAAACAAAAATTG
>NW_019247132.1:0-1430 GCF_002742605.1 Olea europaea var. sylvestris | reverse complement strand
TTTGAACGCATAATGAACAAGTGGAGAAAAGTGCGTAACAAAAATACAACAATTTTCATACAGGCAGCAAAGGGAAAAAAAAAGGCACACAGTCACTGGCATTGTTACTTTCCAGAGTCATTAAACATCCACTCAATCCACTCAAATTTCTTATCTGCGTCTTTCATGATGGCAAGCATGTCACGATATCGCTTCTGGGCTAGAAGCTGGCATGTGAAGAAGTAAAGAGATGTTCACCGCTCGAAGGAGCCTGTCACTAACAACTCTTGGATGCAGTCCATCCCAGCGGTTTCATTTGAAGCCATCATCGTATGAATCTTTGCCGCTACTTCCTCCGCCACACTGGTAGTACGATCTACTTAGAATAACAATTCACGAGCGGACATATTTTTCTTCCTGGCCCTGCGCTGCCCACTGGACGACTTCCTTTTACTGCCGCTTGTTGTGCTCGAAACATTCACGCGATCATCGGCCCCCGCCTGTTCGGCCTCGTCGCTCGAACCACTACCCTCTCCGTCCACCAAGATTGCATCCCTAGTGTTCTCAAGCGGACGATATTGGATCTTGTTTGGTGGCAATGGTGACTGTAGTTTTGTTGGTGGTTATAGTGGTGAGGTGGTGGTTTTGAAGTTGAAAATGAAAGTTTTTTAAAGGTGGCGGTAATGATGGTGGTGATGGTACTGACGGTGGTGGTGGGGTGGAGCTGCTTTCAGTTGGTGCCATGGTAGATTGGGGTTAGGTGGGAGTAGGTATTTGGATTAAGAGTGTTTAATTATTTGAGATTGCGACAAATAAATTGAATATTTTTGTTACCAAAAAATAACATGTGACCGATAAATTGTGACCAATAAATAGTAAATAACCTAAAATTTTGAATTGTGATTTATAAAATTTGTGGTTTGTGACCGAGAAATAAATTGTGATCTATAAAAAAATTTATTGTGAAATTTTTTTTTATCGAAAAATAATTTGTGATCGACTAATTTGATAATTTGTGACCACATTGTATAAAATTGTGACCTTAATATATTTGATTAATAAAATATATTTTGATTAATTATTTCACAATTAAAATATAAAAATATATGATTTTTGAAATTTTAAACCTTGTCTCTTAGTTTTAAAATGGAATAAGTGATTTGTGTGTAGATATATCACATAAGCAATTAAATAATATAAATATAATTCAACTATAATATAAATATGAGAAGAGAAGAGTTAGAAATGCAAGCCTTAAGGAGTCACATCAAGGACATTGTCTTAAACTCGTGTTGCCTCCCCTTCGTGCGGGTACTTTCAGCTCTACACGCTTCAAGATAAAATTCATGTGGCTCATAGTCAGTTCTTCTTTTATGAACATAATCATAGAGAGATAAGAAATGAACCTCTCATCAAGTTGCCAAAACTATAAATAAATAGTATATATGAAA
>NW_019247131.1:0-1430 GCF_002742605.1 Olea europaea var. sylvestris | reverse complement strand
TCGTCATTTTTCGCGACGGTGTCGGAATCGGCTAAAATTTGACTGATTGATGGGAAACAAAAATCGCGCCGGGGGCAATTCCTACATTCTTCGCGACGGTGTCGAAATGGGCTCAAATTTGACCGATTCTTCGGAAAAAAAAAGCGCCGTGGTCGATTTCGTCATTTTTCGCGACGGTTTTGGAATCGTCCAAAATTTGACTGATTGATGGGAAACAAAAATCGCGCCGAGAGCAATTTCGTCATTTTTCGCGACGGTGTCGGAATCGACTAAAATTTGACTGATTGATGGGAAACAAAAATCGCGCCAGGTGCGATTTCGTCATTTTTCACGATGGTGTCGAAATGGGCTCAAATTTGACTGATTGATCGGAAAAAAAATCGCGCAGGGGCAATTTCGTCATTTTTCGAGACGGTGTCGGAATCGGCTAAAATTTGATTGATTGATGGGAAAAAAATCGCCCCGAGGGCGATTTCGTCATTTTTTGCGACGGTCTCGAAATGGGCTCAAATTTGAATGATTCATCGGAAAAAAAAGCGCCGGGGTCGATTTCGTCATTTTTCGCGACGGTTTTGGAATCGTCCAAAATTTGACTGATTGATGGGAAAGAAAAATCGCGCCGAGAGCAATTTCGTCATTTTTCGCGACGGTGTCGGAATCGAATAAAATTTGACTGATTGATGGGAAACAAAAATCGCGCCGGGTGCGATTTCGTCATTTTTCACGATGGTGTCGAAATGGACTCAAATTTGACCGATTGATCGGAAAAAAAATCGCGCAGGGGCAATTTCGTCATTTTTCGAGACGGTGTCGGAATCGGCTAAAACTTTACTGATTGATGGGTAACAAAAATCGCGCCGGGGGCAATTTCGCCATTTTTCGCGACGGTGTCGGAATTGGCTAAAATTTGACTGATTGATGGGAAACAAAAATCGCGCCGGGGGCGATTTCGTCATTTTTCGCGACGGTGTCGAAATGGGCTCAAATTTGACCGATTCTTCGGAAAAAAATCGCGCCGGGGTCGATTTCGTCATTTTTCGCGACGGTTTTGGAATCGTCTAAAATTTGACAGATTGATGGGAAACAAAAATCGAGCCGGGAGCGATTTCGTCAATTTTCGCGACGGTGTCGGAATCGGCTAAAACTTTTCTGATTGATGGGAAAGAAAAATCGCGTCGGGAGCAATTTCGTCATTTTTCGCGACGGTGTCGAAATCGGCTAAAATTTGACTGATTGATGGGAAACAAAAATCGCGCCGGGGGCGATTTCGTCATTTTTCGCGACGGTGTCGAAATGGGCTCAAATTTGACCGATTCTTCGGAAAAAAAATCGCGCCGGGGTCTATTACGTCATTTTTCGCGACGGTGTCGAAATGGGCTCAAATTTGACCAATTGATCGGAAAAAAAATCGCGCAGGGGCAATTTCGTAA
>NW_019247130.1:0-1430 GCF_002742605.1 Olea europaea var. sylvestris | reverse complement strand
AAAACGACGAGATTGCCCTCGGCGCGACTTTTGTTTCCGATTAGTCTGTCAAATTTTAGCCCATTCCGACACCGTCGTGAAAACTGACGAAATTACCCCCAGCGCGATTTTTGTTTCCGATCAGTCTGTCAAATTTTAGCCCATTCCGACTTCGTCGCGAAAAATGACGAAATTGCCCCGACTCGATTTTTGTTTCCGATCAGTCTGTCAAATTGTAGCCCATTCCGACACCGTCGCGAAAAATGACGAAATTTATCCCGGCGCGACTTTTGTTTCCGATCAGTCTGTCAAATTTTAGCCCATTCCGACACCGTCGCGAAAAATGACGAAATTGCCCCCGGCGCGATTTTTGTTTCCGATCAGTCTGTCAAATTTTAGCCCATTCCGACGCCGTCGCGAAAACTGACGAAATTGCCCCGACGCAATTTTTGTTTCCGATCAGTTTGTCAAGTTTTAGCCCATTTCGACTCCATCGCGAAAAATGACGAAATTGCCCCCGACGCGACTTTTGTTTCCGATCAGTCTGTCAAATTTTAGCCCATTCCGACACCGTCGCGGAAAATGACGAAATTGCCCCCAGCGCGATTTTTGTTTCCGATCAGTCTGTCAAATTTTAGCCCATTCCGACACCGTCGCGAAAAATGACGAAATTTAACCCGGCGCGACTTTTGTTTCCGATCAGTCTGTCAAATTTTAGCCCATTCCGACACCGTCGCGAAAAATGACGAAATTGCCCCCGGCGCGATTTTTGTTTCCAATCAGTCTGTCAAACTTTAACCCATTCCGACACCGTCGCGGAAAACGACGAAATTGCCCACGGCGCGATTTCTGTTTCCGATAAGTTTGTAAAATTTTAGCCCATTTCGACTCCATCGCGAAAAATGACGAAATTGCCCCCGACGCGACTTTTGTTTCCGATCAGTCTGTCAAATTTTAGCCCATTCCGACACCGTCGCGGAAAATGACGAAATTGCCCCCAGCGCGATTTTTGTTTCCGATCAGTCTGTCAAATTTTAGCCCATTCCGACTCCGTTGTGGAAAATGACGTAATTGCCCCTTGCGCGATTTTTGTTTCCGATCAGTCTGTCAAATTTTAGCCCATTCCGACTCCGTTGTGGAAAATGACGTAATTGCCCCTTGCGCGATTTTTGTTTCCGATCAGTCTGACACCGTCGCGGAAAATGACGAAATTGCCCCCAGCGCGATTTTTGTTTCCGATCAGTCTGTCAAATTTTAACCCATTTCGACGCCGTCGCGAAAAATGACGAAATTTCCCTGGCGCGATTTTTGTTTCCGATCAGTTTGTCAAATTTTAGCCCATTCCTACTCCGTCGCGAAAAACGACGTGATTGCCCCGGCGCGATTTTTATTTCCGATCAGTGTGTCAAATTTTGTTTCCGATAAGTCTGTAAATTTTTAGCCCATTCCGA
>NW_019247129.1:0-1430 GCF_002742605.1 Olea europaea var. sylvestris | reverse complement strand
GTTTGTTCATTTTTGGCAAATTGCTAGTCTAAGTCAATTGGAATCGAGCCAATGAAAAGTGGCATTTGATTTCATGATATCTTCGGCTTTGTTTGTTTTTTGGCAAATTGGTAGTCTAATTCAACTGGAATCGAGCTAATGAAAAGTGGTTTTTAATTTCACTATAACTTCGGGCTTGTTCGATTTTGGTGAATTGATAGTCTAAATCGATTGGAATCGAGCAAATGAAAAGTGGCTTTTGATTTCACATTAACTTCGGGTTTGTTCGTTTTAGAGAATTGGTAGTCTAATTCGATTGGAATCGAGCTAATGGAAAGTGGTTTTCCATTTCATGACAACTCGGGTTTGTTCGTTTTAGAGAATTGGTAGTCTAATTCGATTGGAATCCAGCTAATGGAAAGTGGTTTTCCATTTCATGACAACTTTGGGTTTGTTCATTTTTGGGGAATTGCTTGTCTAATTCGATTGGAATCGAGCAACTGAAAACTAGCTTTTGATTTCATAAGAACTTCGGGTTTGTTCATTTTGACGAATTGGAAGTCTAATTCGATTGGAATCGAGCCAATGAAAAGTGATTTTTGATTTCCAGTTAACTTCGAGTTTGTTCGTTTTTAGTGAATTGCTAGTCTAATTCGATTGGAATCGAGCCAATGAAAAGTGGTTTTTGATTTCACTATAACTTCGGGTTTGTTCGTTTTTGGCGAATTTCTAGTCTAAATCGATTGGAATCGAGCAAATGAAATGTGGCTTTTGATTTCATGATAACTTCGGGTTCGTTCGTTTTGGCAAATTGGTAATCTAATTCAGTTGGAATCGTGCTAATGAAAAGTGGTTTTCCATTTCATGATAACCTCGGGTTTGTTCATTTTTGGCAAATTGCTAATCTAAATCCATTGGAATCGAGCAAATGAAAAGTGGCTTTGGATTTCATGATAACTTCGGCTTTGTTTGTTTTTTGGAAATTTCTAGTCTAAATCGATTGGAATCGAGCAAATGAAAAGTGGCTTCATGATAACTTCGGGTTTGTTCGTTTTGACGAATTGGTAGTCTAATTCGATTGGAATCGAGCCAATCAAAAGTGATTTTTGATTTCAAGATAACTTTCGGTTTGTTCGTTTTTGTCGAATTGCTAGTCTAATTCGATTGGAAACGACCAAATGAAAAGTGGCTTTTGATTTCATGATAACTTCGGGTTTGTTCGTTTTGACGAATTGGTAGTCTAATTCGATTGGAATCGAGCCAATGAAAAGTGGTTTTTGATTTCATCATAACTTTGGGTTTGTTCGTTTTTAGGGAATTGCTAGTCTAATTTGATTGGAATGGAGGCAATGAAAAAGGGTTTTCGATTTCATGATAACTTCAGATTTGTTCGTTTTTGGCGAATTGCTAGTCTAATTTGATTGGAATCGAGCCAATGAAAAGTGGCTTTT
>NW_019247128.1:0-1430 GCF_002742605.1 Olea europaea var. sylvestris | reverse complement strand
CAAGGATTAGCTGCAGTACCTTTCAAGTATCTCATTATCCTCTTATATGCTTTTCATATCCTCTTACAAGATTTGACCGATACCTGCTGATCAGACCTACAAGATAACAAATGTGAGAGCGAGTACACATCATAACATACATTAAGCTCCCTACTGCATTTGAGTATGGTACTTGGACATTTCTTCTTTTTTCTTAAGAGTCTTAGAACACATGTGAAGACTTAGAATTTTGCCATTCGATACAAAAGCGTCAATGGAGTTGCAATTCTTCATTTTGAAATGTACAAGAATTTTCTTTATATATGGCTTTTGTGTTAGAGTAAGAAGTCTTTCTGAACAATCTCTATGTATTCTGATTTACCCATGTCCTTCATTTTAAAATTTGAGGACAACAATTTCTTAATTATTTTAATATACTCCATATCATTCATAGCTAATAAAATATCATCTACGTAGATAGAGAAAATTATAATTTACTCATTGGACCAATTCAAATAAATACAGTGAACTTCGTCTATTATGACAAAATTATATGAGATAATCGTTTTGTCAAATCTCATGTACCACCACCTAGAAAACTAATTTAGCAAATGTTTGAGCCCCATTTTTATGAAAAAATGTATTTTAAAATAGTAGATTGATTAGAAATGTGTGGTTGAAAAATAAGGAACATTTTTTTATTTATATGTAATATTATTTTAATAAAAAATGCGTGGTTGAAAAGAAGAGAGTAAAAAATGTATTTTGGAGGAAATGAGAATCAAACAAAGCCTTAGGTTGTAGATTGATCTTTTCAATTTATTAATTTTATTCTTTGAGCCTATTTTGATAAAACCTTCTAATTATTGCATGTAGAATTTTTTATCCAATCCTTCATTGAAAAAGTCAATCTTTATGTCCATCTGATGTAATGGAAGTTATTGGTGGTGGAAAGGTTAATTTTTAAATCCAATCCTCAACTCTTCTCTTTACTTGTTCTCATGAAATTCAAGTTCGATCAACCCACATGGACAACCCGTTTTTATAACAACAAAAAGTAAAAATAACTTCCTAAAATTGAACATAAGGCAATAGTGACGTTGGAATCCATGCCAATACAATTGAAGATTCTTTCAGTGAGTTGAAGTCATTTGACCATTTTATTATACGCATCAATAAATCATTGGGGCTTTGTGGACATCCTTGTGTAGTCTTCTTTTAGATTAAGCATAATCTGGACGTGCTTGAAATGTATCAGGCTTACTTTCCATTCTCCTTTTAGTCACAATATTTTGAACGCTTTCTCTTACAAATTCCATCTTTGGCTTCCCGTGAGAAAAATTTTCGACTTGTAAAGAGAGCATTGGATAGGAGAAGGTATCTACATCTTGTAGAGTAATATCTATCCATGGCTCTTCATGAAAAGGAGCCACTCGCATCTTTAAGAGAGA
>NW_019247127.1:0-1430 GCF_002742605.1 Olea europaea var. sylvestris | reverse complement strand
TCAACACAGTAACCAAACTCTCCACGAAAACATGTTCTTCCGCCCAGCGTCCACACGCGACACCCGAACCCAAACCCGGGTTCCCAAAATTCCTCCTGGAATTAACAATCACTGGACAAGGTCGAAGCACACCCTGTAGCAGAAATCACACCAAATGCACAATCAGAAGGCCTTTTGCCAATATTGTCACCTTCAATGATTTCTAAAGCATTACAGACATCTCCAAAACTGTACCTACGCTCCATGACTCCATTGGCATTACAAGAACACAGTGTACTAGCTAAGATTGGTGGCAAAGCAGAATCACCAACACTCCCTTGAGCAAAGTTCTTAACTGACCCAGACCCAAACTCGAGAGGTACTGAACCAAATTGAATGTCCACCACGGTACTGAACTTGTCCAAATGTCTCTGAACTAGTTCTGCGCTCCCCTGCAAGATGTACAACTGGGATTTCCTCCGTCCCTCCAGTACAACCCGGACACCCCTTCGAACCTTCAAGACTCCACCTCCACTGGAAAATTTGTACCCTTTTTCATCCAAAGTACTCAGTGATATGAGATTCTTTGTCAAGTCTAGAATATGGCGAACCTGATCAAGTGTCCTCACTGTTCCATCCTGTAGCCTCAATCTAACCCGATCGATTCTTGCAACTCGACAAGATTGGTTATTTCCTATGACAACTCCACATTGCTTCACCGTCTCATATGTTTGAAACAAAGCCCTATTGGGACACATATGATATGAACAAGCAGAATCCAGAATTCACTCCTCAGGTTTGGATTCCTCGTCAGATACAGCCAACATCACATCTCCATCATCATAAAATTTTTTAGCAATATTAGTCTCGTTCGAATTACCTGATTGCCCCGCATGATTTGCATGTAAATCACCTTTACCTTACAACTTGTTGCAATCTTTCTTGATGTGTCGTTTCCTTTTGTAATAATAACAATATACATTGCTGTACTTCACCTTCGATCTACCCCTTCGTCGATCACCATGAGTAACAAGAGCATCCCCACTCCTCGATGTAGGATCTCCAATCAACAGCTCCATCTTCTCCTTTGAGAACAGGGCGTCGTATACCTCCTCAATGGATAACGTGTCACGACTATACAGAATAGTATCACGAAATGACGAAAAAGAATTGGGTAGCAAACACAACAGGACCAAGGCTAGATCCTCTTCATCATATTTTATCTCCAACGTCTCCAAATCTGCAACGATCTCCTTGAACACAGCAAGGTGGTCCTGCAATGACCCTCCTTCCGTCATGTGATGAGAATACAACCTCTGCTTTAGAGTCAGTTTGCTCGTCAAACTCTTTGTCATGCATAACTGCTCTAGCTTGAGCCACAAAGCAGCCGCTGTCTTCTCCTTCAAAATATCTTGCAGCAAATTGTTGGATAAATGAAGTTGGATTTGCGC
>NW_019247126.1:0-1430 GCF_002742605.1 Olea europaea var. sylvestris | reverse complement strand
TTTTTTTTATAGTTTATTCAATTTTAATTTCGATTCATCCAATTCTCATTTCTCACTACATTTATTGAAATTTCGTTCAATTCTAATTTCTCACTACATTTATATTTTTACTAGTTATTATATTTGGATTTCATCACAAACAATCAAACAAATGGATCATCGCTCATTGGTTGAGAGCTTGTTTGATACGGGATGTGGGCCACATGACGAATCGCCTAGAATGCTGCAAAGTCAACTTCGAAATGAATTTGCCAGTCTAAATGACGTACCCATACCTGACGATATTCACATTCACGGTCATGAAAGACACAATCCAATTGATTTGGATGATATTAACGTTCCCAAAGCGTAACATGTGGACGAAGAGCCTGAATTAAACATCCCAGATGCTAGGAGAAAAAATAAGCAAAATGTTGGGATCACTTTAAGTTGATTTCAAAGGGAAAAATCGTTGATGGCCTCGTAGAATCTAAGGCAGTATTTACATACTGCAAACAAAAATTGGCATGGCAAAAAGGAATTGGTACCACACATGTTAATCGCCACTACAGAGCATGTGCGGCCAGACATGGACTTCTTCCAGCCGGTCAAACACAATTGTATTTGGTAGTCCAGGTGTCGGTTCTACGACTTCACCCCTATCCACGTGGGTGTATTAGGAGGAGAAAGTTCAAACTGGAGTAGTGAAATTTGTTGTCGCCACTAAGTTGCCTCCGACTATTGTCGACAACCAATACTTCGTCTCCTGCGTGAAAGAATATCTACAACAAAAGTACGTTAAGGTAAGTCGAAACACTCTTCGTGCTGATATAATACAATATTTCAATGATTCAAAACAATATATAAGGTACGTTATGGATTTGCAACAATATGGGATGTTGATATATAGAAAGGGATAAATAAAAGAACTTATATAACTGCAACCGCACACTATATAGACCCACTTTGGTGCATGCATAAAAAAAATATTGCTTTTAAAATTATTGAGTTTTTCTCATTATACTAATAATATATATAATGCTATTATCAGTATTGTTAGAGAATATAATTGCGAGACTAAAATTCAATCTTTTACTTTCGATAATGCTAGTGTTAATAAGGTAGTCGTCGATAAATAGTGTAGGGTACTTCAATCTGATTGTGGTGGGTATTTGATTCACATTCGTTGTGTGTGCCATATTTTGAATTTAATCATGCAAGATGACTTAAAATATATAAATGATGAATTTCAAAAGATTACGAAAGCACTAGTATAGATTACTATCTCATCTAGTAGAAAACAAGCTTTTGAAGATTTTTGTGTCGAATTAGAGGTGACGACTGCTAAAATATTTGTTAACGACGTAGGCCATAAATAGAACTCTACTTACTTGCTATTAAAGTCATCTGAAGGTTTCGAACTTTTAGGTCCCGTTTGGTACACATTAATG
>NW_019247125.1:0-1431 GCF_002742605.1 Olea europaea var. sylvestris | reverse complement strand
TTATTATTATTATTATTATTATTATTATTATGTGCATTTATAATGAATTTAATTATATTATTTTGTGCATTCATAATAAATTTCATTCATATAATCAATAATATTTAAGGGATGAATTAAAATAAAAGTACTCGATAAGTTTAAAAAGTTAACAAACATGATTATTTAAATTAAAATGAAAATGTCTCAACAGCCACATAAAAACTAAACACTAAAATTGGGAAAATGATACATAAAACAAGGCAATAATTTAGTAATTTAAGCAACACAATACATAAAACAAGACAATAATTCAATAATTTCATTAAGTAAAGGTAATTATTTATTTAGTATTTTATGTAGTAATGAAATAAATAATTTAATAATTTTTTTTAAAATAAATTATTAAGAACTAAAAATATCAAAATAATGAAATATTATTCATTTGGTGCAACTTTTAGTATTTGGAGATGATTTTCAGTTTCGTGCAAAATCGAGTCTAAATTTTGGTATAAATCCTCTTTGGAACTTTGACAAAACAAGGAGGAAAACTTTAATAAAGTAAATTAATCAACTAGACCTTTCCAAAGAAAAGTCAATGACATGTGGTAAAAAAATCTCAAATTGAAATTAAAATAAAATATTTTGAAATCCTGGATAAACCTCTAGTTTATATATAAAATCCAATCAAATTTCATTCTCTTGCAAATTCTCACAAAATTAAGAAACTAATCACAAGAGAATTTTAGCATATCCTTTTTGTTCAAAATTTATAAGCAACCAAACTTTTGACTTTGTGCTGCCGAACATTGTGCATGCCACTAGCTCCTAGAAATTCCGGGTAATATGCATATCAAGTGTTTGCAGTTATGTCCAAAAGACGCCAAGATAGTGTCAAATTGTTACATCTTTGTATAAATCGAAGCTTCGTTGAATAAGAAATATTCAAATAGCTTTTGAATTATTGCAAAAAAGGGGGAATAAAACAATCTAAGAAGATTGGAATTTGTCAATGGATGTGCATTATAAGGTATCGATTCCAAAATTTCTCCAATTTTGTGTACTTGCACCTGAACCACGTAAGCCTATACACAGCATCAAGGGATATTTGCGGGCTCAAAAATGCCATGAACCGAGGCAAGAGCCTTCGGCTTGAGTACATGAAGTAGTTTAACATGTTATGCTTTATACTCAAATCTGATCTCTTTCCACTTACCATACCTCACAAGAAGCAACTAGTTCAGATTTCCATTTGCTAGCCTCACAAATAATTACATTACCCTCAGAAGCAAGATCATTTCCTTCATTACGAGCTGTTACGCATGCTTCTAGAGTTACTCGGTTAGCTACGGTACCTGGCACATTACCCTAGGGGTGCCCTAAAGTTCCTCCATCGAACTGTAATATGGAATCATGCCTAAAGATCTCGATCAAATATGAACTTTGTACTGC
>NW_019247124.1:69594-70594 GCF_002742605.1 Olea europaea var. sylvestris | reverse complement strand
GACTGGGCAAAATATTTTCCTCAAGGCCAAAGTATATGAACCATTTTGGAAAAACATGATTACGAGATTGATGAAACAATATAAACCAGAAATGAGTTATTGGTCTAATAAAGAAAACATTAAACCAAGCAGTCTTGTAATCAAGATAATTGAAATGTTCAAATTTACCATTAGGTAAATTCATACTTTTTTCTTCCCAAGTTTTTTGTCCCTAGCTTCATAAGACCAAACCTTAAAAATTGAAATTTTTGAAAAATCTGGATGTCGAGAATCTTTTGGAGTGTGAGTAATAATGGCTGATTTGGTTTTTGTCAGAATAGCATCATAGTACTCAAGGTTATTTTTCCTGTTATTTGGTAGCTAATGAAAGTTAGGGGGAAAAATATTCAAAAGACATCCTTTAAGAGAAGACTATTTTTGGTTCCAAGAACTTTCCATTTCAAGAATTGGATATTGAACATTTTTTGTGAGGCATTTGAAAGTATTTGAGGGGTTGATTTCTGGAAATTTTCCAATACCTGTTTGAACAGCATTTTGAAATTGGTAACTTTTGACTCATCGATCACTTTGATGAGGAATTAATTTTGAAGTAAGAGTCGTATTTTGAGAAGAAGAAGTTGCATGGGAATTTGAAATATAATCTTCAATTGAAAGAAAAAGAATATTTACTTTCTTCTTCATTTCTCTTTCAACTTTTGAGAAGTCCATTTCTCACTCTTTTCTCTCAAGATTGTATGAATTCTCTTGTGAGAAAGTTTGCAAGATAGTTTGATTTTCCTTGTATATATAGTATTTTGAAATCAAAACAAGATAAAATAGCTTGCCATCTAGCAAAAATTTGCTTTGAAACAAGAATTTTCACATCTTTTTATAAAACATCTTTTGATACTTTGCAATCAGTTTTAAGAACAAATTATTTATTAATTAAATCATTTTGAAATACATAAAATTATTGATAAAATTTCTTTTTTGATGGTTGAGTAGTTCTTTTGAGGGCCAG
>NW_019247124.1:34544-69271 GCF_002742605.1 Olea europaea var. sylvestris | reverse complement strand
TTATTAATTAAATCATTTTGAAATACATAAAATTATTGATAAAATTTCTTTTTTGATGGTTGAGTAGTTCTTTTGAGGGCCAGTCCATACACCACTATGGAATCTAACCAATTGTTATTGACTTGACTCTTTTGGAATCTGCTTTAACACTCCACCAAAGTCTAAATTAGAGACATCAGTTTCGACAATAATTGAAACAGTAGGATCAAGAATTATTAAGCATGGAATATTTTTGACAACCTTTTTGACTTTTTGAACAGCTGTTGTACACTCGTGACTCCATGGGTCCAGGTTCTTTTGAAGTCTTTTGAAAAGACGAGCACAGACCAACCTTATCTCTTTGATAAAGTCGCTGACATAATTGACACAACGAAAAAATCTTTGAAGAGAAGATTTATCTAAAATTTCATTAGGAAATTTTTCAGTAAAATATAGACTTCTCTGAATTGGAATAATTAAACCATTTTGAATATTATGATCTAAAAATTTTATTTTTGTTTGACATAGAACAATTTCTTTAGCAGAGACTGTTAAACCATTTTTTTGATTACATGCATGAATGTATTGATATGTTTGAAATGTTCTATACTTTCTGAAAATATAAAAATATCATCAATGTAAACAATAATAAAATTTGAAAAAGGATTGAAAATATCATTCATGATTTTTTAAAATTTAGAAGGAGCATTTTTTAGGCTAAAGAACATAACAAGGAGCATTTTTTAGACCAAATGGCATAACATTCCATTCGTATTGACCAAAAGGAACATTGAAAGCAATTTTGTATTTATCTTTTTCTTTAATTTGAATTTGTCAGAAGCCTGACTTCATATCAAATTTTGAGAAGATAACATCCTTGAATAATCAATTCAAAAGATCTTTCTTTTGAGGAAGTGGATAAAGAATCCATTGAAGAACAGTATTAAGAGGCTTATAATTGATAATAAGACGCGGAACACCTAATTCAATTTCAGCCGAATTATTGACACAGAAAGTTGAGCAACTCCAAGGAGATTTGCTCGAACGAATTAAACCTTTGTCAAGTAAATCATTGATTTCCTTGATACAAAAGTCTAACAATTCTTTGTTCATTTGAATAGGACGAGATTTAGTAGGAATATTTGTTTAATGAAAATCAGAATTGTATGGAAGAGATACCACATGTTTTTTACGATCCCAAAAAGTATTTGGAATAGTAGAACAAATCTCTTTTTCAATTTGTTTTTGAAGATTTGAAATTTTTTCTTGAGTTGAAGGATTTTGTAATTGTTCTTCAATTCTTTGAAATTTAATTTCTTCTTTGTGAAATTTAATATGATTTTTCTTGAAATTGATATTATTTTTGAAATTGATGCTTCTTTTAAAGAATTTATATCTTTATAAGAAGGAGGATTTGTAAATTTGAAACAAATTTCTTGATCAAAAGTATTTGTAGTTAAACCTTTTGAATTAGCTTGAGAAGGATAAATTTGAATAATAAAAGGAGTACCAAGAATTACTTCTTGATCCAAATTTTTTACAAGATAGAATGTTTGAATTACAAATAGGAGCTTTTGAAAGTTTATATTGAATATTGAGTTTTTTTATCATTAGCATCATAAAAACGCTAAGTAGTTTTTTCAAAATATTTTGTAGGTATCAATCTTTCACGGATATAATTTTGATCAGTTGCAGAATCAATAAGGACTTTAGAAGTAAATTTGAATTATTTGTTGACTACAATAGTCATACTGTAGTACCATTTTTGAAGTTGAATACAATTAATAATATTAATAATTTCTTCTTCAAACAATCACCAAGAGCATGGTTTGACAGATTTGCAACAGTGTTAAAGAGTCAAGGATATTAGCAAGGACAGTCAGACCATACTATGTTTTACCGTCTGAAACTAGAATGAAAGCTATCCTGATTGTATATGTTGATGACATAATATTGACCGGAGATAATATATTGGAACTAGAGAGACTTAAAAAAAACTTGCCCACAGAGTTCGAAATAAAAGATCTGGGTCAGATGAGATATTTCTTGGGAATGGAGTTAGCAAGATCAAAGAAGGGAATCAGTGTTTCGCAACGAAAATACGTTCTTGATCTTTTAACTGAAACATGCATGCTTGGATGTAAATCTAGTGACACTCCTATAGACCAAGGAAGAAAAGGGGAAGACACTGGAAAATCAGTTGAAAAAGACAGATATCAACGGCTAGTTGGCAAACTAATCTATCTCTCACACACTAGACCTGACATTGCATTTGCAGTTAGTGTGGTAAGCCAATACCTGCATTCTCCAAAGGAAGCTTACTTAGAGGCAGTATATAGAATACTTAGATATCTCAAAGGTACTCCTGGAAATGGACTCTTCTTCAAGAAAAATGAAAGAAAGGAAGTAGAAGTCTTTACTGATGCAGATTGGGCTGGATCATTAGAAGATAGGAGATCAACTACTGGCTATTGTACCTTTGTGTGGGGAAATTCGGTAACCTAGAGAAGTAAGAAGCAGAATGTAGTAGCTAGAAGCAATGTTGAGGTTGAGTTTAGAACAGTTGCACAAGGTATTTGCGAATGACTATGGATAAAGAAACTACTGGAGGAATTACAAACTGGGGTAAATCTTCCAATTAAGTTCTATTGCGACAACAAAGCTGCTATAAATATTTTTCTCAATCCAGTCCAACACAATCGAACCAAACACGTAGAAGTAGACAGACACTTCATCAAAGAAAAAGTTGAAGACGGAATTCAATGCATGACCTATGTACCTACAGAAGAACAAATTGCATATATCTTCACCAAATGACTCTCTCGACCGAATTTCGAGGATTTAATCAGCAAGTTGGATATGATTAATATTTACGATCCAACTTGAGGGGGAGTGTAGAAATCTCGAGAGTTTAGGAAATATTTTGTATTACCGTGTAATTTGATATAATTTGATTAGGTACCTTATTTAGATTAGGTAAGATTCACGTTTCCTTTTCCCAAAACTTACCTAGTTTAGTTCTGGACTTGTAATACAAATTCAGTTCATTAGGTTGTAAATTATACACAAGAAAGTAATACAATTAACTTTCATATTCCATCCTATTTTCCATACAATACTTAGAGAGTTTGAGTGGAAAATGACTCCAAACCTTATATCATTCTCGTCTACTTTCTGCTCCTTTACCATTTTCTTTTTGTTCAGAATATCAAAAACATGGTTGCCAGTGGCTCTGTATGAAACTTCAACTGATGTGCTCAGTTTCTACACACTGTCAGTAGATTACAACCACTGAACTATGATCCTCCTATTGCTATCTGATTACTAATTGCTTTCAATTATACACGAAAGTAACGTTAAAAATTACAAGCCTCTTTTTACACGATTTTGTAAAGGAGCACATGCAACTGCCATGGGAGTTTTCACCTTAACCTAAATTTGCAACAGTTGTACCTCCCATTTTGTTTTCTTGCTAAGATAGCTTTTTAAATTGATTAATTTATCATTTTTCTAGATCTTATCCTTATAGTTTTATAATTTCATGACATATTCATGGATATCAAATTGCAGTTCCAATTGAGTTTGGGGACAATGCTAAAAATTGTATTGGTAATGACAAAGCACCAATTGGAAATCGCCAGATTGAAAGAGCTAAGAAAGGGGAACCTGTATGTAGGCAGCTGAAAGTTCACCTATCATTAAACAACAATTTCTGTCCAGTTGACATGGGCCATATTGGAACCCCTTTAAATGCTAATCCCGTGTCAACTGGCATTGGATGTTCTTCTGAGAAAGAACAACACATTTCCTCTGTTACTTCTGCTGGTGAAAACATGAAAGACGGCCTTTTGGGTGCCCCTCTCAGCAATAGTGTTGAAATGGAGATAGATCGATGGACAAAAGAATTTAATCAGTACATTCAACTTCAGGTATGACAATAGTGATTAATATTCAAATGAGACATCCTAATTTACTTGACACTTTGTTTCTTGTTAAAGCATACAAAATTTTTGAAGTGAAAAGTAGTAAAATTTATTCCTTCGGTTTCACAAGCTTTTCCTTCTTTGGAAGTTTCAAAAAAATGGCTACTTACCACAAATGATTATAATTGCTCATATGCTTGCGTATTGTACTACACGACTGGACAGTACAATGGAAAATAATTTAGGTTATTTTTCTTCCTTTGCTGTGTATGCATGATCTACGGTGTTCAATTTGTTTCAGGTTAATAATTTTTTTCAGGTAGCAACTTCAAACTTGGTTTTGTTGAACAGGAAGAGAACATCCGGAAGGGTGTAAATGAGCTAAGTCGAAGGCACGCAATTTCTTTACTCGATGCCATGGAGAAACAAATCAACAGGAAATTAAATGAGAAGGAGCTTGAAATGGAAAACATGAACCGCAAGAACAAGGAGTTAGGGGACAGGATAAAGCAGGTTGCCGAGGATGCTCAGAAGTGGCATTACTTAGCAAAATACAATGAATCAATTGTCAATGTCCTGAAAAGCAATATCCAACAACTCCTGGCACAAGGCACTTCTCGAGCTCAGGAAGGTTCTGGAGAGAGTGAAGTAGACGATGCAGTTTCTTGCACGAACCATTGGGAAATCGTCAGTGGTTCGGGAAATGAAGTCCCAACTAATCACCGGCTAAAATGCCGAGGGTGTAAGGGTAAAGAAGTGTCTGTCTTGTTATTTCCTTGTAGACATTTGTGTCTGTGTATAGGTTGTGAAGGGTTCATTGATATTTGTCCAATTTGTCAGGTAGTCAAGACTGCAAGCGTTCAAGTATACATGTCGTGAATGCCGTATCTGAGCACTTGCTGTCCTCGTTCCATTTTCTGTTAATGAATGCATCATGTGTTGATGAGAAACTGTGCAAAGAGAAATCATGAATTTAAATAATGGGCATTCGATCTTTTGCTTTATCCAGTGGATTCCAAGTTTTCCTAGTAGGAGTCACTCATATGACATGTTAGATTAGTGGGCAAAGTCTGGTTCGATAGAGAATTAAATCTAATCTAGAATTACTTAGTATCTTGTAAATGAAACTGTCGGTTCAACTTTAATTATGAAATTGGAATTTCAATAACCATTCTCATTTTCCTAATGTTTGAAACAACTAGGGGTGGATAGTTTAACTATTCGGTTCCAAAAATTAAATGAAATCTAATGATTCTATTTACAAAATGATCAAAGTTTAATAGGTCCATTTTTTGAAATTTGGTTCCAAAAATTACATGAAATCAAATGTTTTCGTTCAAAAAATACCAGTCGAATGGGTGGTTTCAGTTCTTGATATACTTGGATCAAAACATTCGACGCCCACCCCTAGAAAAACACAACAAATGACATAATCTATCCTACAAAATAATGATCATAGTCCAAATTTTAAAATACAAACAAGAAGTTGTCCAATAAAATTCATCTACCAATTTATACAAATGACCAAAAGTAAATAATAACAATAAAACATTGGAGAAATTGTAATAATTTGGCAGGTTCGATTATAAAAATAAAATGAAATAAAATGGGAGGTTTGTTTCTTCAATTTTGGTTCTAGAATCGAGAGCTAAATCAAACCCATAGTTTCTTGATTCTAATATCCTCACCTATTTAACTCAAGAAGAAACAAATTGAATTGCTAGTTTTAGTTCGAGTGGGACTTTTGCCCACCCATATGTTACATAGGTTAGTGTTGTTGATATTCTTTCTAATATTTACGCATTTTACCACTCCACTAGAAATTTCCTCTTCCCATAACATACTCCAACTTAGCAATTTTCATCATTTGTCCAGGATTGAGCCCAAAGATTTCACGATCGGCTTAAACTGACTCCTACCTATGCCATATACCCAATCATTCCAAATAATGCTTGCATTCTCCATCTTTAAGAGATAAAACTAGAAAAGAAAATTTTATCCATTGTCATGTTTAAAACTTAGGATCCGTTTGCTTGCAAAAATGGAATTAAATTGAATTGAAAACAAATTTTAGGAAATTGAACTGCCTCGAAATTGTTTTTCTGAGAATTGTAAATTATTGTGTTTGATTAATATAATTTTTCACCTGGAAAATGTTGAAATAAAAGTGTTTTTTGGTGTTCGTTTGGCTTTACATGAAAATTATCAATTAAAGGGATAAATTTTACTGATATTGGGAATGAAATTTGTTTTCATTGCCAACAAAATATATATATATATATCAAGAAAATCATTTATCTTTTGATATTCTTTTGACTTTGTTTTATATGAAAATTGTCAATTAAAGTGAAATATTTTTTTACAATAATTCTTAGAATTTGTTTTCATTGCTAAAAAAAAAAAAAACGTGAACAATAGGTTGGAAAACCAATACCTTAAAAACCAAGAAAATACTTCCCAAGACAAGCAAGAAAATGGAATTCCATGAAAATTAAAACGTATCAAACACACAAAATTGGAAAAAAGGTGGAATTCGAACGAATCAAACATTCCCTTAATATATTTTAAATCTCAATGAGAATCCCCAATTAATATATTAGTGCCGTTTGATTTGTGTTTTAGCTTCAAATTTTGAATTTATTTTTAGATCTCTTTTGAGAGTTTGT
Organism: Olea europaea var. sylvestris; assembly: GCF_002742605.1. Taxonomy (NCBI): domain Eukaryota; kingdom Viridiplantae; phylum Streptophyta; class Magnoliopsida; order Lamiales; family Oleaceae; genus Olea; species Olea europaea. Next base: position 62,703 of record NW_019247124.1, on the reverse strand, counting down.
TCCAAGTTTGCTAAAAACATGATTTGTTTATCATTTTGAGAAATTACTTCTTCAAATGAAAAATTAGAAAACAAGTTTGGTTTGAAATTTTGAAAATTTTTCACTTTATATTTTATTTTTCTAAAATTTTTATTATTTTATTTTATATTTTTATAATCTTATTTTGCAGATTTTTTAAAGAATTTTAGATTTTTAGTTTTTTATAATTTATTTTTTAACTTTTGTTTTTTAGAATTTAATTTTTTTAAATCTAAAAATTTTATCTGTTGAAATTTTATATTTTTAAACTTTAGTTATTTAATTTAAATTAAGTGAACCCTTCTTTTAGGAACCTTATGAAATTTTAAATCCCCCATGAAAAATTTCAACACTCCAATTTCGATGATTTTTTTATGATCGAATCCTATCTTGATCATGCCATATTATCCTGTTTGACGAAAGGTCAATTATGTAATAATCAATATATTTAATGTGATCCGTATTTGTCTTAATTGTGCCCTTCATTTGAGTAGTTTTTTCTTCAACAACGTGCCATAAGTCTATGCTTTTTTTTAAAAAAAAATTAAAATTAAAATTTTATTTGAACGCTTGTTTTACATGTTTTAAATGTTTTCAGAACTTTCACTGAAAATATTCAAAACGTCAAAAATGCATTTTGAATTCTGTGTTATAAAGTTATCATTGTTTTTGAGGATACATTTTCAAAAATAGCAGATCAAGCAAGTTTTCTGTTGGCCCCAAAAAGTGTTGCCAACAGATGCCGGACCCACCCGCGTACACGTGAGCGAATGTCCTACACGCTAAGACACGTGGATGGTCTAGAACGAACGAATAAGGGGCGTGGGAGTAGCTCAACGACACGGGATGAGAACGTTCGAAATCCAGCGGGATGTTCTTAATCCGATTGTACAATAATTACCAATCAACATTTGTAAATGTATATCTCAATATGTATGAACTCGTTTGTGTTGCAAGATAATAAGAGAGGGTTGAGTAAAATATGGTTTCTTGTATTGATTCTTGCGTTACCCTTCAATGATATACAAGGGAAGTATTTATAGTGTTACATGTGAAATGGTAGCCCTTAGATGAGGTGGCACGTGGCCTCATCTCCTTTATTCAAATATCCAATCCTAGGCATCATCCTTGACTTGCTAGCTTGCTGCGCATTTATTGCTTGTGCAGAACCCCTATGCTAGTGATAAGACTTGATTTATGTACTCATGATAAACGTTCCATCAATCATTCAAACAAGATCTTTATATAGAAGATCTCTTGAGAGAGGTGATCATGGAAGACGTTCCTTCATGGTTCGGAGGCTTCTGCCGCTCATGTAGTACTTCCGCTTCAGTGCTTCGGCTATCTTCACAGGCCTCGGTATATGGGCCTCGCATGAAGGGCCTCGGCCATACATGCCACGTGGCTCGGATTGAGTAGGCCATAGGCCCAAGTAGGTTGGCCAAGTATGACAACACGTAACAATAGTCCCCCAAGTCCAAGTATAGTCATTTATGTAATGCGTGGACTTTAATGAAGTAAAGCCAGTGGGTTGGGTAAAAATTGAAAAATTTTTTGAACCCAAATAATATAGTCCCCCAAGTCCAAGTATAGATATTTATATCATGGTTGGAGTTAAAAGTGTGCTGTTGTGGGTGAATGATGAAGAAGCCGAGGTAGTGGAATGAGCTGAATGTGCGAGGCTTGTGAAAGTTGAAATTGAAGATGAAGCCAAGGTGGTAGGGAAACCGAACCTGCGAGGCTTGATGGCTGAATGTTGGAGGTGAAGCCGAGGTGGTAAACTGAACCTGCGAGGCTTGATGGCCGAATGTTGGAGAAGAAGCCGAGGTGGTAAGGAAATCGAACCTGCGAGGCTTGATGGCTGAATGTTGGAGATGAAGCCGAGGTGGTAGGAAAATCGAACTTGTGAGGCTTGATGGCTAAATGTTGGAGATGAAGCCGAGGTTCATTGACAATAATTGTTCCTCGACAGTTGTGCCAAAGATTTGATATTTTGTGCATGTTTTCGAGGAAAGGTGGCTGAACCGTTGCGACTTCCAAGGCACCTGCTGCCGTCAAACTAAAATCATAATTATTAGAACAGTTGGAGCTTCTAGAAGCATACGTGTTGGATGAGGTGCATGGGAGACACGCTTAAATCTGAGGAGTAGTTTTCAAAAACTATTTGAATTCTACGCTTCGGATTTGATTTAAACTGAAGGGTTCAGATTGAATGAGTTTCGATCTGACGGTGTGGGTTCGTCCGGATCCTTTATAAAAGGTGAGAGAACTCTTTTTTTCAGAATTTTCCAGCACTTGCAATCTGATTTCTCCTCTTAGAGCTTAGACATTGCAGTGTTGAGGCAATTCCGTTTACTGCTTTTCCGACAAACTCTGTTCGCGTAGTTTTTCAGTAGGTACTTTTCACAGAAAATCCTCTTATTCTTAGTTGCTTTCTGAGATGGAGTCGACTTCGGGTAGGGAGTTGGTCATTGTCGCGTCGTTTGGTCGGGGGTCTAGTTATAGGGGGGACTCTGAGGTTGAGCAGATTGCTATGATCGAGGAGGAAGTAGATTACAATGTAGAGTGGAGGGCGTCTAGAGTCCCTTCGAATATGATGTCGAAGAGGTTGGGGGAGATAAGGGAGAGGTACTATGTACCTCATTATGTGGAGATGTTAGTACCCGAGGCCCATGAGCGAGCCTGTTATCCAAGGTTGGGGTGCGTGGCGGTGAGCGAATATTTATTTAAGGTAGGTATGCATCTTCCTCTACACCCCTTCTTCAGGGTTGTGCTGAGGAATTTCATGTTGTCGCCGGCCCAGGTTCTGCAAAATGGGTGGAGCCAGTTGGTCGGCTCGTACTTCTTGTGGAAGGAAGTGTCGCTTGGCGAGGACATGCCTCTCCACATCTTCATGACCTCATTCCAGCCTAGGATAATAGGTAAGGAGTCCAAAGGGTGGTATTACTTGACTCCTTGGGGGACCCATGCACCTTTTGTGGTGAGACTGCCTTCTTCCATAAAGGGGTGGAACGAGTCGTGGTTCTGGGTGAGGGGTAAGTGACAGGCGATGGAGGGAGACAAAGCTCTGTCTCGCACAGTACCAACCCAATACAATGAAGCTCGTGAGTCTCCCAGCCTAAGTAGTTTGCATTCCGTTTTCAGCTTTAATTTTTCTCTAACTGTTGATGCCTCATTTGCAGATTACAGTACGAGGTTCGAGTTGAGCAAGGAGGAGTTTGAAGTGGTAGAGGATATTTACAAGAGACCTCTGAAGCTACGCCACTTTGATCACCTCATCGACATGAGTCGTTATTTCTTAGACTTCGAACTGATGGCCTCCAAGGGTATGAAGCTCTCACACTTGTATATTTTTTGTGCGTCTCTCCAAGGATAGCACCTCGTAAGCTTCCGAAGAGAGGACCACCCCAGAGGCCAGAAAAGGCCAAGGAGCCTCAGGGGAAGAAGAAAGTCCCTAAGGAGCCGAAGAAGAGGAAGTTGGTGCACATCTCCAGCTCATCTGACAAATTTGGGAGTTTTGTGTCCCAAGGCAAAGAAGCCGGACCGCCGAAGCTACTGGAAGCCGCTTCGAAAGTGACTAAGATTGAAATGGTCCGGCGTGCAGAGGCTAATGAGGTGAGGAAGGAGGCTGCAAGGAGGCAAGTTGAGGTGACTGAGGAGGAGACTGCCAAAGATAAACCTGTTCGAGTACAAGGCAAGTCTTCGAGCTTCTTTGCCGACAGGGAGGAGCCTCTGGCCCCAGCTTTGGTGGAGGCCCTGCTACCTGAGATCCGAGACGCCACAGAAATTTTTATAGATTCTGGACAGATCGGTGGCAGCTGCACGCCTCCTCCTGTGATGCCACAGACTTGACCAAGGCTCTTGTGAGCCAAAGTGTTGGGACCTTTGGCCTTGCACTGGAATGTTAGGACCTTTGGCCTTGCTTTGGTGGAGGCCCTGCTACCTGAGATCCTAGACGCCACAAAAATTTTTATAGATTCTGGACAGATCGGTGGCAGCTGCACGCCTCCTCCTGTGATGCCACAGACTTGACCAAGGCTCTTGTGAGCCAAAGTGTTAGGACCTTTGGCCTTGCACTGGAATGCAGGGAGGCCCTCACTGACTTCCAGACAAGGACCACCGCCTCAGAAAGGAAGACGGTCTCCCTTGAAGAGGAGCTGAAAGCAACTAGGGTCGAGGCTGAGGTATCTAGGGCCCAAAAACTTGAAGAATCGGCCAAGTTGGAGTCTACCTTGGCCCAGATAGAGGCATTGAAGAGGGAGGTGCATGAATCCCAGTCTGAGATGACCTCCTTGACAAAGAAGGTGGAGGTTTCCAATGACCACTAGAGGGTGACAGTCGAAGCCTTGGAGAAGGCTAACAAGGAGCTGGCAGGGGCCCAAAATGTATACAAATTCATCGAGGGCCAAATTAAGTGTACGTCGATGAGGCGACCCATGCTAGGGAGGAAGCCCAAAATGCAAGGGAGGAGGCAGTGAAAGACTGCATCGCCAATTTCCACAATACTGCGGAGTACCAGAGCATCAGCATTTACTGGAATAACTTTGCTTATGCCGAGGTGATGGAGCAGGCTGAGGAGTTGTACCCAAATCAGGACCTGTCGCAACTCAGGCCAAAGTTTGTGGACGAGGTGCCTCAAACCCCAGCTGGTGAGACGGTGGGAGTTGAAGTAGCAGAGGTAGGAGAAGCAAACTCTGATGCTCAAGCTGCGGAAGTCCTAATATCTTTTTCGTTTAATGTTGTTCCTTTCTCTGAAGTGTGTTGGCCTTGCTAAGTAATTGAACGTAATATTTATTGAAGAACTAAATAACTTTAATTGGGTATCCTAACTCCAATCACTTGAGCAAATAAATTGTGTGAAAGTTATGACCAATATTGGACTTAAGCAAATGATATTGTACTTAAGCTTAATAATCGTAACTTGAGGAGATCTTAAGAATTAATCGTTCCAGCCGAACTGGGAATTTTATTCTGATTCAAGTGTATGAGCTTCGGAGTTCAAGCGAGGTGGCCCAGAAATGGATGCTTGCCTCACCTCTGAGGTGACGACGCTTCCTAACATGGTGGATGGTGTAACCATGTTGAGGTTTCTCCCCTTGACGTTTAGCCTCGTTAAAAGGAGAGGCATGTGCATGCGCCTCGGAGTTCAAGTGAGGTGGCCCAGAAATGGACGTTTACCTCTCCTTCGAGGTGATGACGCTTCCCAACATGGTGGATAGTGCAGCCATGTTGAGGCTTCTCTCCTTGACGTTCGGCCTCGTCAGAAGGGGAGGCATGTGCATGTGCCTCTGAGTTCAAGCGAGGTGACCCAGAAATGGACGCTTGCCTCTCTTCCGAGGTGACGACGCTTCCCAACATGGTGGATGGTGTAGCCATGTTGAGGCTTCTCCCCTTGACATTCAGCCTCGTCAAAAGGGAGGCATGTGCATGCGCCTCAGAGTTCAAGCGAGGTGGCCTAGAAATGGACGCTTGCCTCTCCTTTGAGGTGACGACACTTTTCAACATAGTGGATGGTGTAGCCATGTTGAGGCTTTTCCCCTTGATGTTCAGCCTCATCAAAAGGGAGGCATGTGCATGCGCCTTGGAGTTTAATCGAGGTGGCCCAGAAATGGACGCTTGCCTCTCCTCCAAGGTGAGGAAGTAATGCGACACGTTAATTTAATCACAGAATTTTATTGAACCATAGAAATGTTACAAGAGCTGGGAAAGATCGTCCAGCGAGGTAGTACATTCATTGGTAGTAGATTCTGAGATGCTCGATGTTCCATGGACGGGGTTGGGCCTTGCCGTTCATGTCTTCAATCCAGTAAGTCCCAGGCCGGATCTCTTTGTCTAATTTAAGTGGGCCTTCCCAGTTTGGACCCAGTGAACCGGAACCAGGTTCCTTTGAGGAAAGGAAAACTCTTCTAAGGACCAAGTCGTTGATTCGAAATGATCTCTTCTTTACCTTTGAGTTGAAGTATCTCGTCATCTTCCTTTGATATATGCCGAGCTTCAACTGGGAGTCATCTCTTCTTTCTTCAATGAAGTCGAGGTTGTACCTCCTAAGCTCGTCGTTTGTCATCTCAGTAAAATGCAGACGTCTTGGAGACGAGAGTCCGACCTCAACGGGGCTCATTGCCTCAGTACCATATGCCATGAGGAAGGGTATTTTCCCAGTTGGGGTCCTCGGATCGCCCAAAGTACTTGTGGCAGCTCATCCACTCAGGCCCCCTTTGACACATCAAGCTTCCTTTTTAGGACATGTTTGATTGTTTTGTTCACAACCTCAACTTGGCCATTTGCTTGTGGGTGGTGGGGCGTGGAGAAATGCTTCTTGATGCTGAGTTCTTTGCATAGCGCCCTGACCTTCTTGTTGTCGAATTGTCTACCATTGTCTGAGACAATTAAGTAGGGAATCTCGAACCGGCATATGATATTCTTCCACAAGAACTTGGAAGTGTTTGCTTCTGTAATTTTTGCTAGTGGTTCAGTCTCAACCTATTTTGTAAAGTAATCGATGGCCGCAATTGCAAAGCTCGCACCTCCTCTACCTTTAGGTAGGGGGCCTATGAGGTCCATACCCCATTTTGAGAAAGGCCAAGGGCTGGAGACCGCGGTCAAATCCTACGAAGGTTGTCTTTGTATCGAAGAGAATCGTTGGCATTTATCACATTTTCGTACAAATTCAAGGGCATCCCTTTTCAGGGTAGGCCAGTAGTATCCTTGCCTCAATATTTTTTGTGCCAAAGATAGCCCTTTGCAGTGATTGCCGCACACGCCCTCATGGACTTCTCTTAATATGTACATAGCCTCTTCTCCTCCAATGCACCGTAAGAGTGGGGAGGTGAAGTTCCTCTTATAAAGAACATCATCAACGAAGAGGAAGTGGGCTGACTTCCTCCTTAGCTTGTAGGCCTCATGCTTGTTAGTGGGAAGTACCTGGTCTTTGAGGTATGCTACGATCGGCTGCATCCATGTAGGGGTCCCGGCGACCCACATGACATTGGGGGCCTCGATTGATGGTAGGAGGAGGTGCTCTATAGATACTACTGTGAGTAGTTCTGAATCCTTGCTACTAGCGAGCTTGGAGAGTGCTTCCGCATGAGAATTTTCGATACGAGGGATCGGGATTAGTTCAAATTTTTCAAAGGATGGGGTAAGGTTCATCACCATTTTCAAGTAGGAGGCCATCGTTTTATCATTGGCTGAGAAGTTACTATTTACTTGACTAACAATCAGCTGGGAGTCACTGCTGATGAGGAGCCTTTTTACTTGCATTTCCTTGGCCAGCTTGAGGCCTGCAAGTAGTGCCTCGTATTCTACTACATTGTTGGTGGCCCTGAACCCGAACCTCATCGCTGAGTTTAGCTTGTGACCCTCAGGGCTGATGAGGACTACTCCAGCACCTGAGCCGGCATCTCCAACCGACCCATCCATGAATAAGTTCCACGTAGGGGGCTCGACGGGTTCCATGATTTCATCTACCTCGGGTAAGTTGACGAATTCTGCCATAAAGTCAGCCAAGACCTGACCTTTGATGGCTGCCCTAGCCTTGAACACGAGGTCAAATTCACTTAGCTCTATTGCCCACTTCAACAATCTTCCTGAGGCATTGAGCTTTTGGAGTACCTACCTCAGGGGAAAGTTTGTCAGTACATGGATGGTGTGAGCTTGAAAGTAGGGTCTCAATTTCCTGGAGGCCGTGATCAAGGCCAGAGCGAGCTTTTCCATATCGGGGTAACGGGTTTTCGGCGATAGCAGTACTTTACTTGTATAGTAAACTGGGAGTTAGGTGGTCCCCTTATCTCGGGTTAGAACCGAACTGATGGCCTCTTTGAAAATGGTTAGATATAGCTATAGGATCTCACCGGGCTTCGGTTTGGAGAGGAGGGGGGCCTACCCCAGGTGCCTTTTCAGGCCTTTTCACATTCCTCGTTCCATTGGAATTTCTTCCCAGGTTTCAGTACTTTGAAAAATGGAAAGCATTTGTCTGTAGCTTTGGAGACGAAGCGGCTAAGTGTGGCCACCCGCCCAATCAAATTTTGCACTTCCTTTGGCTTTTGGGGGGACCTCATCTTGTATAGGGCCTCAATCTTCTCCGGGTTGGCTTCAATTCCGCGTTGATCGACCATGTATCCTAAGAATTTTTCGAAGGCCACTCCAAAGGCACACTTGAGGGGGTTGAGCCTCATCCTATATCTTCTCAAGATTTGGAAGGTGCTGTTGAGGTGTCTTATGTGGTCCTCAGCCTCCAGACTTTTTACCAACATGTCATCCACGTATACCTCCATTGTCTTGCTGATGAGGTCCACAAACATTTTGTTGACGACCATTTGGTAAGTCACTCTGGCATTTTTCAATCCGAAGGGCATCATCCTATAACAATAAAGGTCTCAGTCTATGATGAAAGAGGTGTGCTCCTCATCGGTCGGGTGCATGGGTATTTGGTTGTAGCCGGAGTATGCATCCATAAAGCTGTCTACTAGCTAGTCACTTGGGAGAGGAAAGCTGTCTTTCGGGCAAGCTCTGTTGAGGTTGGTGAAATCGATGCACACCCTTCACTTGCCGTTGTGCTTCTTTACTAAAATCGGGTTGGAGACCCACCTCGGATAGGTAGCCTCCCTGATAAAGCCATTTTTGATGAGCTTTTGAACCTCTTCCTTCAGAGCCTCATACCTTTCAGGATTGAGGGCTCTCCTTTTTTGTCTGCGTGGGGTAACCTTAGGATCGATTTTCAAGTGGTGGCAACTGACCTTGGGGTCTATGCCCACCATGTTCTCATGCCTCCAAACAAAGACATCGAGGTTCTGACTTAGGAAATCTTTAATCTTTTCCTTCAAAATCTTGGATAAGTCCTTACCTACTTTCAGCACCTTGGATGGTCTCGGGGGTCTATGGAGAAGCTCTTAAGTTCCTCAACTGGGGATGCTTGAGGTTCGTGTTCAATTATGCGGGGATCGATCTCATCAATGACCAATACTTTTGGGTTGGGTGGTGCATCAATCATATCGATATCTTCTGGTTCAGTAGGAGCTTCACCTGGGACATCAGCCATGACTATATCGGCTATGATTACATGGACGTCCCGGGGCTATACCTTTTTAATAGAGCTTAGATAACACTCTCTCGATCCTCTTTGGTCATCTCTCACCGTTGCCACCTATTTTCCGTTGGGAATTTCATGCATAGTTGGTGGATGGAGGTGACTGCTCCCAATTCTTTTAGGGCTAGCCTGCCTAATACTCCATGGTAGGCCGATTGACTGTCGACAATGAGGAACTCCATGAAATTCATCGTAGTTTGGGGAGACTCTCCTATCTCCATGGCGAGTGTTATCTTTCCCCTTGGAGTGATGCTATCTCCGGTGAATCCGTACAGAGGAGTTGTGGTGGGTGTCAACTGATGATCCAATATCATCTTGTCGAAGGCTGATCCGTATAGAATGTTGACAGAGCTACTGTTGTCAACCAACATTTGCTTGAGCCCATTTCAGGCTATGACGGCTCTCACAACAAGTACATCGCAGTGGGGGTAGTAAACTCCTTCGACGTCCTCTTGGGTGAAGACGATGGATGGAACTTGGTTCCTCCGGGAGCCACTGTCCACAATGTAACTTGCCAAAGGGGGGTGTTTAGCCTCTCGGGCGTAATTCCTTTTGGCGTTTCATGTTTCACCGCCAACATATGGTCCTCCAACTATGGTATCCACCTCGTGAATAGGGGCCTCATCCTGGGCTTGTCGGTTTCTTCGGTGCCTGCACCCTTCCCTGTGCCTCTCCGTATCACGCTCCCTTCGTCATGGGGAAACATCCCTTTGACAGGGAGCAACCTCTTCACGCCCATGTCGATTGTCGTGCCTGGGCACGGGCCTGTTAGCCTGAGGCGATTCATTTCTGTCCCTCGGGGGTTCCAGCCGGGAGTGGTGTGCATAGTCTCGGCAATTCGCTGTGTCGTGACCATAGGATTGGTGGTGTACACAGTATCCCGGTGGGTTCTGATTTGACCTATTTCTAGGTCCCGAACCCCGCTACGACCTCTTCCTCTACGGGATCCTTGTGGGATCTCCGTCTGTTGGGTGTTAGTAATTGGGTTGATATCCTCATATGCCATGGTGGGGACCGCGTTCAAGGTGGTGGCGACAAGTGCTTGGCCAGAACTCTCATTTCCAGCCTGATTCATTCGGTAGTCCATCAGGTGGGATTTTGGCCCTCGAGCACGCTGCCTTTGAGGAGGTGGGAGGCCCTTACTTGCCATGTTCCTATGCTCAATCAATTCTTTATTGATGATTTCCCACTCATCATTTCGAGTAGGGCGTCATAGGTGGTGCGATCTTGATTTTGCACGTCCCTCCAGAATAGGGTATTCATGTTCAGACCTCTCCTTAATGCCGATAGCGCCTCACGATCGGTGAATTGCACGCAATATGTCATCTCATCGGTGAAGCGTGATAGGAAGCTCTTTAGGGACTCCCCATGCGCCTGTCTCATGTCTTGGAGGCGTTTGATGGGGGCCTCTCCTTCTTTGCTTACCGCGAACCTCTTCAAGAATGTTGTCTTGAACTTAGGCCAACTTCTTATGCTCCTAGGTGGTAACCTGCTACACCAAATTTCAGTCGCTCCACTAAGTGTCAAATGGAAAGCTCTGCACTTCACAGCTGGGGTGGCACCCTATAGGCTCATGTGAGTTTTATAAGCATTCAGGTGCTTCTCCGGGTCGCCTCTTCCGTCATACTTTGGTATCTTTGGCATTACATAGTGGTTTGGAGCCTGGGCACTCCGTAGTTCCCTCGAGAATGGAAAATTCTCATCGTCATCGTCCAAGTCACAGGACCTCTGCTGTTCATCTGAATCATATTCCTCGGCCTCTTGCCGTGGTTGTTGGTGAGAGGTTTCGGGACGGTTCATAGCCTCTTCCTTCCTCCCCTGGCGCCTATTTATAGGAGGAGCAACACGGGGGACATTTTCCAGCCTTTCTTCAGGCTGCTGGGGCATCGGAGGTAGAGGCGGTGGCATTGTCCAAGGCTGGTGTGTCTGCTGTTGCCTAAGCCTCGGTTCAGCGGGGCTAATTCTGTCAAATACATTGTCTGCCCTCCTATGTCTTGACTCTTGCTCATACGGAGGTGAGAAGTTATCGTGATTCAATGGGACCTCGGTGGGTCGGCCAGAAGCGTAGTTGGAGGAAACATCAACTTCCACTTCCCTTTCAAATGGGCTTTTACCTCGGCTATAGTCGGTGAGGCAGTTCTATGACTTTTAATTTTGTCTTCTTGCTGGTAGTGCCCCTGAGGGGCGTATGGAGGAATGGGGAAGCCTCCCTGGCCTTGCATCTGGGCCATGAGCTCCCTCATGACCAAGTTTTGGCTAGCAATGTCTCTCATGTTGGCCGCCACGGTTGCCATTTCTCTCGACAGTCGTGCCGTCGCCCGCAATCCATCTCTTATTTGGTGGTGGTGGAGTCTTTGCCAAGCTACTAGGGCAGCGTGTGGAGGAGGCACATTTGAGTTTTCTCTTACCCTCTTGGGGGGTGTGTTTTCGTTTGAACTCATTTTCTTTTTGTCTAACTTTTCAGATTTTGCCAAGTTGTGGGGCTTCCTCTTGTTCTTTTTCAAGAACAAATCATTTTTCAAGGGGGATGCCCAAATGCTCTTCAATAAGCTTTCACCACAAGGTTGTTCGTGGTTATGGTATGGTTTTCCACAGATGGTGCCAATCTGTTGACCCAAAAAGTGTTGCCAATAGATGCCGGACCCACTCGCGCACACGTGAGCGAATGTCCTACACGCTACGACATGTGGATGGTCTAGAATGAATGAATAAGGGGCGTGGGAGTAGCTCAACGATACGAGACGAGAACGTTCAGAATCCGGCGAGATGTTCTTAATCCGATTGTACAGTAATTACCAATCGACATTTGTAAATGTATATCTCAATATGTATGAACTCGTTTGTGTTGCAAGATATAAGAGAGGGTTGAGTAAAATATGGTTTCATGTATTGATTCTTACATTACCCTTCAATGTTATACGAGGGAAGTATTTATATTGTTACATGTGAAATGACAGTCCTTAGATGAGGTGGCACGTGGCCTCATCTCCTTTATTCAAACATCCAATTCTAGGTATTATCCTTGACTTGCTAGTTTGCTGCGCATTTATTGCTAATGCAGAACCCCGATGCTAGTGATAAGACTTGACATATGTATTCATGATAAACGTTCCATCAATCATTCAAACAAGTCTTTATATAGAAGATCTCTTGGGAGAGGTGATCATGAAAGACGTTCCTCCATGGTTCGGAGGCTTCTACCGCTCATGTAATACTTCCGCTTTAGGACTTCGGCTATCTTTGCAGGCCTCAGTAGATGGGCCTCGCATGAAGGGCTTCGACCATGCATGCCACCTTGACTAGAGTGCCACGTGACTCGGATTGAGTGGGCCATAGGCCCAAGTAGGTTGGCCAAGTATGACAAGACGTAACATTTTCAACATTTTGCAAAATTAAAAATAACAAATTAAACACATCCTTACTATTTATCAAGTTTTTGAAATTCTTATTGTATTAAGAATTTTAAAATTATTCCAATATCGATTAATTGACCAACGAATGAAAGATTTTTACTACATTATGTATTCATATAAAATTATTAATATTACTAAATTAAGATAAAATTTTCTATAGAAAAAAAAATTCTCCTTCCTTTGTTTCCAATCGACATTTGTCCAAATTTGACTAAATTATGCAAAGTTGGTTAATAATGGGACCAAATACATTGGTATAAGGGGACCATAAAAATTTCTATAATGAGACAATTAATACCTTTGACTAAAATTTGTAAAGTTGGTAAATAGTGACATCAAACCTTGAATGTGTGACCAAAGTGCACACACATTTTTAACGTTAACCCTTCTTCAGACATATACCCTCGCACGTTACTTTTCGATTTTATTTACGTATCAAAATTACATGTCGAGAAATTTTCGGTTCTTCTAACAAATTTTGTTTAAAGGGACGTCTCTTTTGAGAAGCGTCTAATTACAAACTATTAGAATACCATCTTTGGAGACGTAAAGTCTTATGTAGTAACAATTTGTTTTCAAGGCAAAGGCAATTTACTTGATATTAGGATAGCACATCTCTATTTTTTACAACCCTTGAGAAAATTTGTGAAGCAAAATCCTTAAATAAACAAACATTTTGTCCCTTCATCTAATCTAATTTCTCAAAAAATGGTATACCTCGCTCTTTGTGTTTCTGAGAAGAGGATTCGTTCTGTTCTTGATTTTAAAATTATAATCTAAAAAGAGGAGAGTTAAATTTCTTGTTCGAAAAGCCACTCTAGTAGAGGGAGCACGGTATCGATAACGGATAGGGAGATGGAAAATAAGAGCTTTGGGGACATGTGTCCCTCTTATTGGCAAGGTGCGTGCGACCTTGTTTGAGAAGAATTAATTTGAAAAATAATGACAAATTAAAAAACAATAGAGGTGTAATTGATATTATTTTAAGCTTCCGTTTGATCCCCATTACGTGGAAAAATTAATGAGAGAAATAGTGTTTTTTTGAAAAATGAGTGGTTGAAAAAGAATGAAAATTTTTTACGTGTAATATTATTTTATGGAAAATTGTATGATTGAAAATAAAAGAGAGAAAAATGAAATGTAATAAAATTTAATATCACGGGGCTCAAACAGGGCTAAGATATAAGATTCTTTTTTATTTTTATTATATCTCCAGCTTTTAATCCTTCATGAACCTGGACATACTGTACAGTCAGTTACAGCAAACGTTCAGACCCACACCCTACGCCTACCTTACCCCCTCTCCACCGTCCCACGCCCCAAAATATATACATACACTATACATATGAATATGTATGTGTATATTTGACTAGACCCACGAACATTCGTTCTTTGAGAATCCAAGTTTGCCAGTATATCCCTCCTTTGCATCTCTGATTCATGTAGGAAAACTGTTCGCTGATATACACTTCAAACACCGCCTGCCACCACGTCCACGGCGGCGCCAGTGTCCCAACGCCTCCCAAAACCCCCATATATACGTACATAATCTGTTTATCTCTTCGTTTTCTTGATCTCTGCAAAATGCAAAGCCCCACAATTTCATATTCCCCTTCCATTTCTGTATCCACAAAACACCAAAAGTTCCAATCTTATTCTCTCTACAGATTTAATTTTTCCACATCAAGAAAACTCTGTTTTATTAATGACTCCTCTTTGAACCCGGTTGATTGTTCTGCAAGACTAAAGGGGTGGTTTCTGGGCTCTCGTAGACCCTCAAAGCAAGTTTCGGTTCGGGCCATCTCAGTTCCGGAGAGCCCGGATGCAAGTGAGAGCCCGAAATCCAGCAGTGCTAGGGATACTTTGGTGCTGGGAACACTTTTCGGGCTTTGGTACTTGTTTAATGTCTATTTCAATATCTACGACAAACAGGTTGTTATTTTTTTTTTTTTTCTGGAAGACAACAGACTTTGTCTCTACAAGCCTTTTGGCTTTGGGGCTATTCAGTGAATCATTATGCATACATACTCTCCATTGTGATTGGGCCCCAACATGGATTTAATCTGACAATTTCCTGTAAAGAAAGGTGTCGGGTGCCTGTTTGACAACAATTATTTAAAAACTTTTTTTTTCTTTACTTATCATTTTCAATCACAAATTTGCCAATAAAATATGTAGTATATATATCCAAAACATTTCATACTTTTAAACCACACATTCTCCTAAAAATAATTATTCAAAACAATTTTTTTCCTATTGTCAAACAGGGGCTTAATGATGCAGCAAAAAAGGCTTGTGGGGGAAGTCTTTAATCTTGTTCATGCTTTCTATATATCTGATTATGCATGCATCTTTGTTCTTGTGAGATGTTAAGAAAAGATTTTGTTTTTTGTTTTAGACTGTGAGTTAGTATTTATTTATATAAATTTAATCATCACTCCGAACTGTGCAGCACGAATTCATTTTTTCTTTAAATTTGTATCGAGTGTACAATGTTTTTATGAAAGAGAGACGGAAGACTTGAAACCATATATCTTATTCTTTGATACTATGTTAACCCTAACTTGGTATGAATTGTCAAGTTTTATAGCTCACCCTCTCTTGCTTGTGCTTCTTCTTCCCTCTTGAGTTGCAAAGCTTAAGCCGTTAGAGTTGCCATATTTATTTAAATTTGATCTGAACTACTCATTGTGCAGCTGGGATTCATTTTTTCATGAAAGTTGTCATGTGTACAATGTTTCTATAAATGAGTGATGGTAAGAATTGAGTCCATATACTTTGTCCAGCTTTGATATATGTTAGCCGTAGTAGGTGAAAACTTTAACTGTTAGAGATGCCATATATATTTATTGAAATTTGATCTTCAACACTATGATAGCCAGAAAATATCGGCACCATAGAATTCAATGTCGGAATCGAAATCAGACGTGATTTTATTAAATTTCAAATGGGAAAGGTGTTGAATTCCATTCTTACAAGCTTACTGTGTATCTCAACTCTCAACTATTGACACGGGAGGTATGGTGCTAATTTGAACAGGTTCTTGAAGTTTTTCCATATCCATTGACAATCACTTTAGTTCAATTGGCTGTTGGGACTCTCCTCGTTATTTTCATGTGGATATTCAATCTTTACAAGCGGCCAAAACTCAGTAGTCGCCAGGTACTCAATACAATGCTGGAATGCTATGAGCAGTGGATACTTATTTTACTGAACATGATTTTCATAGTTACTTTTTACTTACAAACTTGCTTCTCTAGAAAGTAAGTCTTAATTTACTTTATAGAAAGGTAATTTTTTCATACAAATACTGATCTTGAATTTGTTGATTGACAGCTTGCTACAATTCTTCCTTTGGCAGTGATGCACACTTTAGGCCACCTTTTCACCAATATGAGTCTTGGAAAAGTTTCTGTTTCGTTCACTCACACAATCAAAGCTACAGAGCCGTTCTTCTCTGTTGTCCTCTCAGCTATGTTTATTGGAGAGGTGCGGTATCCATATAATTTCATTTTACACATACAAAATTTCTTCATAATGTTTCTAATAGTTCATACACGATGACATGGTAAATAATCACCCCGCAAAACAGCCATAATCTATTTATTTTTTCACTTTCTTAAAATTGATAACTTTATAGCCGTGATGATTGACATATATATTTTTGCTGTATCGAAGAAACTATTCTTATTTTGTTTCAACAGCATGAGTTTTTCTCCTCGTAACAAGTTATTTAACCAGTAAATGAATTTATATGGATCCTTTTTTTCTTCGGTAACTTATAAAAGGGATTTTCTATTTCTGAAAAATTAATGGCGTTCTGGTGTCTTCTCTTTGGTCAGTTTCCTACAATATGGGTTGTTTCTTCCCTTCTACCAATTGTTGGTGGAGTGGTTTTGGCATCAATGACTGAGGCCTCTTTCAACTGGTAAGAAGCTTCAAGAATATGCTGCCCTTTTTACCTGATCTTTTGACTTACTTATTTCAGCAAACATGATTTTTTAAAGATACCATTTCCTTATTAACAAAACGTTCTCTAGAGAGTAAGTATTAACTTTTACGATATGCAACCCGTTCTCACTCTGTTCAAGGGCTGGCTTTTGGAGTGCAATGGCCTCAAATCTGACAAATCAATCTCGCAATGTCCTTAGCAAGAAGTTTATGGCTAACAAAGAGGTATACTTTACGGCCAAAAGTTGTTTGTTAATCAGAATTGCGAGCAATTTCTTATAATCTTTGCCGAATCTTTGATTTTAATCCTATCAAAAGAATTTGGGGAAAAAACAAAAAGTGGTTCTTTTGTGATGTTTGTTTCGAAAGAACTGAAAAGAGAAAGAAAGAACGAACGAAAAGTAGGAGCTTATTTTCCAAATAGCTTTTATTTTTCAGAATTGGTGCATCAGTTTCAGTTTGTTTTCATGCAGGACTCTTTGGACAATATTACACTTTTCTCGTTAATTACAATTATGTCGTTCATCTTGCTTGCTCCTGCTGCTATTTTTATTGAAGGAGTCAAATTTACCCCTTCATTCCTTCAGAGTACTGTAAGTAAACTTCAAGAGCAGAAATGATAGTTGGATACGTTACATTTTTTGTCCTTCGAATCAAAACGGTATTTTCCCCCAAAATCATTTCAACCACACATTTTATGAGACCATAACTTTTTCCTACTTTTTAAGCACACATTCTCTAAAAAATCATTTTCACTTATAAAAATCTCTCATAAACGGTCTCTTATTTTCCAAGTAACCCTATCTTTACTGAGAAAACAAGTAACTTATTTTCATCTTTGATCAATTTATTTAGTTTAAAATCTGCTTATAACTTATTTGGTGGAAGAGTAATAATGGGGACAGAAATTTTGTTGTTCCTTGCCAGGGATTGAATGTCAGAGAAATTTACATTAGGTCTCTTATTGCTGCTCTCTGCTTCCATGCATATCAGCAGGTATGCATTGCAGATTTTTTTTCCTTCTTTGATCATACCGTACTATACTTAAAAAGTACACTTCACCAAACAAACCATTCAAAATGTCCATTAACGTGCAAGCCATATTAAAATTTTCAACTAGACTTGAACTCAAGATCTTTGCCTGAATGTCACAGTCCAACATATCAGTTGAACACACCCCTTCACTTGGAGTCTGAATCCATTTTTTTTATTAAGGACCCAATACTTCCACAATTTTCATAAATGGGTGGTGTTGAGACTTGATTTCAAGATCTTCGTCTGCACTGATACCATATTGAACCTCCTCGTCAAACTATATCTTAACGTCTTCAAGTTTTTCTGTCTGTGTTGGAAATATTTCAGGACTCTTCCAAAGAGCTTCTTTCTTTGGTTTTTCTAGAACATATCATGGGATTTGAAGCTTAATCTGTTATTATAGCGCTTTTATGTCTTTAGCTTTTAGTCAATTCCCCAGCAATGTAGCTCAGCACAATAAAGAACGATCTTGATTTTCAATGTTCATGATTTCTCTTGACATTCCCAGAATTCCTGATTTAGTACATAATTTGATAAAAGTTGATAGAAAAAGGATCACAATTACATGCCTTGGTTTCATAATGCGATTGCTGATAAGAGTTTGTTGTGCAGATTGCTTACATGATATTGCAGCGCGTTTCTCCTGTTACTCATTCTGTGGGCAACTGTGTGAAGCGAGTAGTTGTGATTGTGAGCTCTGTACTCTTCTTCCGCACACCAGTTTCACTTATTAACACTCTGGGTATAGCTTTTACTTCAAATTTCAGTAAACTTCTAAGATGAAATGAAATCAAATCAATCTCGACCATTGTTTTTATTTTGTTCTTGGGTGCAGGTACTGGGATAGCCCTCGCAGGAGTTTTTCTATATTCAAGAGCAAAGCGCATTAAACTGAAGCCTAAAACAGCTTGAAGATCTCGTGTCTAAGAAATTTTCTTGGTTACTAGTGTCACTAGATCAGAAAGCTTTGTCATTAACTTTTGTTATATCAACACAAATTTTTCTTTCCTTATTTTTTTGTTTTTTGGATGGTTAGCTACTACTAGTTTATGCGTGGGGATTGAGTTAAAAAGGCAAGTCAAACTAAACATTAGTTTAAGAAGACCAACATCTAAGGTTTTTGATTAAAAGGCCTAAAGTTATTAAGCATGGAAAGTTCAATTTGTAAAGGACTAAAATGCCCTTATAACGATATTGAAATCGTTCATGAAATACAAAACGACACCTATATCGTTCATCGTGGGCTAGCATAGCTGACTATCGTGCAAATCCGGGAAGGTCCTGCTCCGCAATTCGCTCGAAAGAGAGGGGGGCTTGCCATCCGACCCGCTTCCCCCTTCGGACTGCGAGCTTTCTATCTCACTTGTTTGCTAGCTTGCAACTGCTGTTACGGGCACTGAAACCAACTCGCCTGCAATCTCGTACTAAACTTCGGTATTATAAACACATTGTTTAATTGATTTGCGTAACGACATTGAAATCGTTCTTAAAGCACAACAACGATGTGTATGTTGTTTCGATATAAAATACACATTGCTTAACTACTTAAGAGGCTTAGGCGCACAACATGAAATAAGTAAACAACATTCATGTTGTTTTAGTACAATTTTCAAAAAGAGCCAAAGAGGATACATGTTTATATTGAAACAATTCGAATGTGAAAGACAATTATGGAATCACAAATATTTTCGTAGCTTCGTTTGAGTGAGATTGAACCTGCTCGATGGCCTATTTTTATCGTCGTATGTACGACTGGCGTATGGCGGTTGGTCATGGATGGTCGAATCATCATTTTTAAGCATAATGATATAATTGTCGTTGCAAGTGAAAAGAAACGATACCAATGTTGTTATAGTTATTACTTGAACTGAAACGATTTTGAACTTGTCAAATTTATAATGAAACGATATGGACGACGTTACGTTATATCGTGATTTGGTACATAACGATATCCATATCGTTTCATTATAAATTTGACTAATTTGAACTCGTTGCAGTTCAAATAAGAACTAAAACGACCTATACATTTTTTCTTCGAAAATAAAACGATATTCATATTTTTATATCTAAAAACGATGAATCGATAGTCCACGATCACCAGACATATATAAAATGATCGAAATAGATAATTAAGTGGGTTCGATCTCACTCGAAAGAAACTATGGGAACATTTGTGTTCCAATGATTATATAAGACCTTTGAACTACTCTGGCAAAAAATATCGTCGTTCGCTCTTTCTAAGCTATTCGATTGGTATCAGCCCATTTGATGACCTCTTTTGATCGTTCTATGTATGTTGAAGGCACGACGAGTGATCGTGGACGGTCGAATAATTGTTTTTAGTCAAAATGATATCATTATCGTTTTATATGAAAAGAAACGATATCTATATCATTGTAATTGTAATTTGAAATGAAACGATTTCAAATTCGTCAAATTTGTATTAAAACGATATGAATATTATTACTTTACTTGTGATTTTGATACATAACGATATCATTATCGTTTCAGCACAAGTTTGACGACCTTGATATCGTTTTAGTTTTAATCATAACTAAAACTACATATATATCGTTTCAGTTAAAGTAAAACGACAATTATATCGTTTCTGGTAAAAACAACAATTCGACTGTCCACGACCACCAGACATGCATCTGACATATGTTAGATGATCAAAATAGGCAATCAAGTGGGTTTGATCTCATTTGAAATAAACTATGGGAACATTTGTGATCCCATGATTACATAACACCTTTGAACTATTCCGACAAAAAGTATCTTCGTTAGTTCTTTCTAAGTCATTTGAGTGGTATCAACCCATTTGATGACCTTTTTTGATCATCCCACTTATGTTGAAGGCACGACGGGTGCCTGTGGACGGTTGAATCATTGTTTTTAGCTAGAATGATACGATTATCGTTTTATATGAAAAAAAAAAGATACCTATATCGATGTAATCGTGATTAGTATTGAAACGATTTCAAATTCGTCAAATTTGTACTAAAACGATATGAATATCATTACTTTACTTGTGATTTTGATACATAAAGATATCATTATCGTTTCAGTATAAGTTCGATGACCTTGATATCATTTTAGTTTAAATCATAACTAAAACTACATATATATCGTTTCAATTAAAGTAAAACGAAAATTATATCGTTTTTGCTAAAAACAACGATTCGACTATCCACGACCACCAGAAATGCTTCTGACATATTTAAGATGATTAAAATAGGCAATCAAGTGGGTTCAATTTCATTTGAAAGAAACTATGGGAACATTTGTGTTCCTATGATTGCATACCCACCACCTTCGAATTATTCCTACAGAAAGTATCTTCGTTCGCTCTTTCTAATTCATTCGAGTGGTATTAACCCACTTGATAACCTCTTTTTATTGTCCCACGTATGTTGAAGGCACGACGGGTGCCCGTGGACAGTCGAATCGTTGTTTTTAACCAGAACGATACCGTTATCGTTTTATATGAAAAGAAACAATATCTATATAGTTGTAATTGTGATTTTTATTGAAACCATTTCCAATTCATCAAATTTATACTAAAACGATATGAATGTCGTTACTTTACTTGTGATTTTAATGCATAACGATATCATTATCGTTTCAGTATAAGTTCGACAACGTTGATGCCGTTTTAGTTTAAATCATAACTTAAACTACATTTTTATCGTTTCAGTTAAAGTAAAATGACAATTATATCGTTTCTGCTAAAAACAACGATTCGACCATTCACAACCACCAAACATGGATTTGTCATATGTAGGATGATCAAAATAGGTAATTCGATCTCACTCAAAAGAAATTATGGGAACATTTACATGTCCCATGATTGTATTCTACCTTCAAGCTATTTCGACGAAAAGTATCTTCGTTCGCTCTTTTTAAGCCCGCTTTATGACCTTTTTTGATCATCCTACGTATGTTGAAGGTATGATGGATGGTCGTGGACGGTCGAATCGTTATTATTAGCTAGAACGATATAATTATCGTTTTGTATGAAAAGAAACAATATCTATATTGTTGTAATTGTGATTTGTATTGAAACGATTTCAAATTCGTCAAATTTGTATTAAAACGATTTGAATGTCGTTACAGATTCCAATCAACATATATTATTTTGTTAAACTTAAAATTAACATTCAACCATTGCCATAGTGGTTAAACTTTCAATATTTTAACTAAAGGTCAGAGGTTCAAATTCATTCCTTATAGAGTTAATTTTGGTAAATATTTTTAAAAATAAAAATATTGCTCCATTAATTGGGTGCAAAAGGATTCGAACTTGAGACTTCCTAATTCCTATGGATAAATGTAAGCTTTCACCAACTAAGCTACAAGAAGAGTTTGAAAATAAAACAATTACCAGTTATATAATCTAAAAATATTGTCTATCATCAACAAAAAAAAAAAAAAAATTGTTTCCGACACGCAGATCCTTCATACCCACCATTGTCGCACACCACCATTACTGCAACTGCCAATTTTAATAGCATAAATACTCACTTTGTTCAACCTAATAGCCCCAAACCCACCGCCACTTTAAAACTCTGCACAATCTTTGGCCTAAGAAGAAGAAAGAGAAAATATTGTTTTTAACTTGAATGAGAAGTATTTGGGAATTTGAAGGAGAAGAATATTTAATTTTGCAATTGTAAATTTGGAGAAGAAAGGTTTCTGTGGGGGATGAAGGAGAAGATGCCAAAAATCCTTCATTTATTTGGTTATAAAGAAAAGGGTAAAATAAGTATTTGATACTTTAAAATAATTAAGTTGTCTTATTTTTTTAAAGAATTTGGTCAAAGGCCATTTAGACAAAATGACATTAAGGGGGTGGTTATTCCAACTCATTTCCCCTTTATGCGTCCAAAACTGTGCATAGTTTCAAACTTTATTATTATAACTAGTCTTTGACACGTGCGTTGCAGGAGTTTTGTATTTATTGTATTTTTATTAGCTTCAAAATTGTAGATTTTTTACTTATAAGTAACTTCTTACATTTTACAAATATTTTTTGTCTGTATTTTTATTTGTTAATAATTTCTTACATAAAAGTGATTGTTGAAAATAAAATAGTGATAGCAAAAAATATCAACAAATAAAAATATTACTAATAAACAAATTCAAAGAAAAAAATTAGTCTCCATGCTTGGAAATCTCAATCCTCCATAATACGGAGGCTTGATCTCTTCATAACAAGAGACTTGATCTCTCATAACAAGCCTTCGTATTACGGAAGAAAATCCTCCGTGATACGGAGGTTTGATCTCATGGATAGATCAAGTCTCCATAATAAATATGGAGAGATTCCTTTGATATATATATTTTTATTTAAATGATATTTTATTTATAGATCATCTATTTAACATATAAGTTAATATTTAATTTTAAAAATTAAATATATTTAAATATTTACTCCAAATTTTTAAGTTAATATATTGTTAAGTTACAAGTAATTTTTACAATTATAATTTTTTTTTAACTTTTAAATAACTTTAAGCGAATTTTTTTTACATATATTTATGGAATTCACACTTTTGCTCTTGAATTAACCCCCTCAATAAATTATCATTTAAACGGTTCGTAAAAATTTTTTTAAGAATATTAAAAAAAATTAAGTTGATTAAATGAAATTAAATTATTGTACTGAGAGTCAATGAAGGAAAAAGAAAATAAAAAAGTGCACGTTGGAGCCTCCATAATTATGGAGGCTCATGCTTGAGCCTCCCATGGAGGCCTCCAGAATTCTGGAGGCTGAAGCAGGAGCCTCCGTTTAACGAAGGCATTATGGACATAATACCTCCGTTAAACGGAGGCTCATGCTTGAACCTCTATAACATTACTTTATTAAAAAAAATTTTTATAAAAACATATTACTTTATAAAAATTAATTTTCACGATAAAAATGAAATGGTAATAAAAACTTATTTTTCAAAAAATAAATATATTCATTTGCTAACATGTTTGGTCTTCATTTTTTAAAATTTATTTTTCTTTAAACATATTTTCAATCATATATTTATGGAATTCACACTTTCGCTCTTGAATTAGTGTGGAGAAATAAAGAGGCATGACTGTAGCGTGTAAAAATGGAGAAAGAGTAAAGAGAGCTCTATGACATAATCCTTCACGCCGCGTAAATTGAGGAAAAGCAACAACGTCACTGTATCAAACACATAAGATAAACGACGTTGTTGCTTTCTCTCAATAAAAAAAAAGTTACAGTGAGACAAAATGGAAGAATCTACTGTTCTTTCTAAAGTAGTGAAACATTGCCCTTTTTATATAGTAGTGATAATAAAATCAGAATCTTCTTGGACTTGAAAAATCATGTATTGGGTGAGGTCTCTGGGAAAGATTGTTGCCTCCGTAATTCAAGGAATTTGAGAAGAAGATGTGAACTTCGGAATCTACAGACCTTAATTATTCATGGCAATTTTAGTTTTTATCCACAATCGTTGTCATTTTCTTCCACTACCAGAAATATGAAAGTTGTTGTGATAAAGTCATGTCCTGATAGAGAGTTTTTCCACGGTCCCTCTAGAGTGAGGGAAAATTCTACATTGTTTCTAAAAATTCTCAAAACTTTTCACTATAATTGATTGCAGTTGTACGCAGGGAATGCTTAATAAAAAATCCCGATTTTAAAAAATTTAGAATCAGCCATTCTTGCTGTGCTTATTCTCGTAAACCTGGTTGGAATGGAGGAATCATTGGTCAAGAAAAACCACCGTAATTCCGCTCGTGCGCCGATTCCATTATTCTTGGGGAAGGGGTAGCAGCATCGTCGTACGTTAGCATACTTTCTTAGGACATCAGAAAAAACCTGAAAGCATATCATTCTATCCATATAGTGCATGTCAGATTATACTCTCATTCATCTACTATTCTTTTTCCAAGCTAAGCAATTACATTATTCACGGCATTTTAACCAGTGGTTCTGGTTCGGTTTCAGAATTTTCATGGAATTGAATAATTTCATTGACAAAATACTTGAAGTTTAATGGGTACTTCCAACCGTTGAAATACGAGGACTGATTCACCCCTAGTCTTAGTGTTGCGAATCTTATCTCACCCTTAGGCATTCACCCTAGGAGGAAATACCTTCCAATAGCCTAAAAATAATGACAATTTGTAAGATTAGACTAAGAAATGAAAACATTTGAAAAATAGTCTTCAAACAATAATCTTTCTAAAAATACCCATTATAGAGAAATTGCAACCAAAGTCACTATAATGTATAAAACCCTTCAAATAGGTCCTCAAGAAAATATAGACCAAAAATCTTTAATTAATTTAAACCCAAATATTATAGAAAATTTTATTAATCTAAGAAATGCAACAAAAAGTGAATTAAATTATTTAGAAGAAGAACTGAAAGGATTCTTTACAGAATATTTAGATCCAAAATTAAAAAATAAAAATGTTTCTATAGATAATAATACAATCAAAACAGAAAATGATATATATAAATTAATTCTTAATCTGAGAAGAAGAATTAAAGAACTAAATAAAATCATTAAAGAAGAAGTATTAATAAAAAATAGTGAATTTTATAAATTTTATTGTGATATCTTAAATACTTATGAAGATTTTAATTGGCTCAAAAATATTAACCCCTCCGCTGCACAACCCCTCCGCTGCACACTTTGACGAAATGGTATCAGAGCCATGTTACGAACCAAAAATTATGATGAATATAGTAGATGAAGAAAATATAATTGAGGAATTTCTGAAAAAAGTTGAAAAACATAAAAAACCTAGTTATCCTTATTTACCTAAAAATACTACAAATGAAAGCTTTGAGGATATACATAAAAGATTAGAAAATCTAGAACATAATTTACAAGTAAGAAATGCTTTATTAGATAAAAGTCTTAGAGGAAAGGATAGGATTATAATTAATCCTCCCCAAGATTTTAGGATAATTCAAAAGGAATATAATAAAGGGAAAAAACATGAAGAAAAACAATATATGATTACAGATGTAGAAGAGATAGAACAAAAATTCTTAGAATCTACAGGTGAAGAGTATGAAAAATATAAAAAACAGTTAGAAGAATTAACTGAAAAAATGAAAAATACAAAGATGAATACTAATCCATCTTCAAGTCAAAATATAAAAATAGAATTTAGTAGTGATGAAGAACAAGATTATCCTTATGGTACCCCAATACCAGATAAGGCTGATATTAATCAATATAGAAAACACAGAAAAGATATACTGGAAATGTAAGAAAACAATCCATAAAAGAAATAAATCCAATGAAGTCCTACAATGAACCAATCCACACAACAGGAGTATGGTTAGATTTAGATTGTGTAGATAAAAGTAAAGCTATTGAAACATGGATGAAAAGTACAGATTTAGCAATACAATTTAATAAATGGGAAACATATACAACTTTTGGATTTATAGAACATACATTCAGAGGAATTGTTTCTGAATGGTGGAGAAAGTTATCAGAAATTATTAAAGGAAGAATACAATATGGAGCAAATAAAACTGAGGTATTGAATAATAGAAATACTGTAAATGAACAAAATATACAGGAGATATTAAAAAGATTTGAAAAAATCTTAAGAACAAAATTGTTAGGAGATAGGTATACTTCTAATGAAGAAGAAAGAAAACAAGATGAATATAATCAAGGAATGATTGCAATGGAAAATTTAAAGATATGTGATATGTGTGAATTAGAAAGATACACATGTAAGTTTGAAGAATTATATTATATATTAAACCAAGGAGATTATCAGGAAAACAAACCTATATTAAGATCTTATTTTACAAAATTACCATTCCCATGGGGAATTAAGTTATTAAAATAATATGAGAAATTATTACCTCTAGGAGAAGAGGAAGGAGTTAAAATAGATAGTCTTGGAAGTAAAATTGAATTTAAAAGAAGAATGATAGGCATGTGGTGCAGAGAAGCACTAGAAAATAAGAAAGCTTATAAAATAAGAAAGAATTCATTATGTTGTTATAAAGATAATGGCCAAGTTGAACAATTTGGATGCCATAAGAAGAAATATAAACCATATAAGAAATATAAAGAAAATTCAAGAATTATAAAAAAATTCAATAAAAGGAATTTTAAGCCACATAAAAAATATTTCAAGAAAAGAAATTGGAATAAGAAATTTAAACCAAGAAACATTAAAAAATGTAGATGTTTTATTTGTAATGAAGAAGGACACATTGCCCCTCAATGTCCTAAAAAGAAAGATAGACAAAATATAAAAACTCTTAGAATTTATGAAAAATTTCAAGAAGATAATGATATGAACCAATTGAATATTTTGAAGATCTATGTAGTGAATGCAGTAGCATTTATGAATTGGATACATCCTCATCAGAGGAAGATTATGAGGAAATAATATATATGAATCAAGAGATACAACAATCTGAAATTGAAATAGAAACAACTGAAGAAGTTGAAGATTCTACAGAAGGTATTAATCAAGAGATTACCTTTGATATTAAAAAATACGCAGGAATTACTAAAAAGATATTAGACCTACAGGAAAAAGATGTATTTCATCAAGGATTTTTAGGAATTTTACCAAGAGCAAATAAAACAATTGTAAGTATGAATTATAAAGAAATGTCTATCAATATAGAAGACACTATAGGAAAAGCAAGAATTCCTATAATAACAAAAGAATGGGTAAAACGAAAGCTATCCAAAATTCCAGAGAATGTAAGAAATAAATTAAAATGTATTGAATTAGGAGGAGTTCAGATAATGGTAAAAGGATTCTTTAGAGAATGTATGAATATACCAATAGAAATCTACTGTATGGATAATAGAATCCTACAAGATCCTATAGATGCTCTATTAGGAACAATTGTAGGAAACTTAGTCTATCAAAAGATAATATTTACAGTAAAACCAAATTATGCAATATCTTTAAATGATGAAAATATTGACCAAAGTTTCAATCTATACTATAGAATTGGAAACTTGAAAATGTTACGAAGAAGTAAGTCTATTAGTATAAGTATAAAATCAATTTTTGCTTTTAGTACTAGCCATCATAATAATCTAAGAAAGATAACTGATAATATTATCATACATAAAGATTTTGAGGAATTAGGACAATATGTACCTCCTAGAAAATACCAAGAACATGAAGTTACTATACCAGAACAAATAATGCTTGATTTCCATAAACAAGTTAGAGAAATTAACTCTGAAGGAAAACTAATAAGAAGAAATAGTGTCAGCTTAGAAGGAGATAATCTTATGGCAAGATTTCCCTCTAGACAAGACTCTAGAATAAGCAGACTTAAGAATCTAAGTATTGCTGGACCATCAAGTTCGCAATATTACATTAAGACAAGATATGTAAATCAAGAAGGATATAAGAAGAATCTTCTTGTCCTCATAGATACTGGAGCAGATAAAAGTCATGTAAATACTAAATTTGTTAGTCATTTAATAGACTTTGAAATGCCAGAACCATATATATTTAAAGATTATTTGGGAAATAATCTTGAAATAAGAAAATATGTTAAGTTTCCTCTTATACTTATAGGAGAGGATCAAAAAGAATATACTAAAGAAATAATTTTATATAAAGATGAGTTATATGGAGTAGATCGTTCACCTATTCTACTAGGAATGAACTT
>NW_019247124.1:14959-34250 GCF_002742605.1 Olea europaea var. sylvestris | reverse complement strand
ATTATGCTGAAAGATTCATTGAAAATTGTGTCAAATTAAAAAATTATTTTCTTCCAAAGTTAAGAAAAAATATAATGTGGTCTTGGGAAAAACAAGATTTTGAAAATATAAGGAAAGTTAAAGAAGAGTTAAAGGTATTGCCCAAACTAGTAATTTCACAAGAAGAAGATTTCTTTATTCTTGAAACTGATGCTTTGGATTTTTACTGGGGAGCAGTGTTAAAAGTAAAAAAGAATCATAAAGAATATAAATGGGAAAAAGGTTGTGTTTGTCCTGAGATACTTGCAGGTTATACATCAGGAACCTTCAAAGAAGTTGAAACAAGATATGAGACAAACAGAAAAGAACTCATTGCTGTTAAAAGAAGAGTTCAAAAATATGAAGATTATTTATTACCAAAGAAGTTCTTGATTAGAACTGACAATACTCAAGTCAAAGCATTTTTGAAAAATAATGTTGATCCATCTATTGCTAATAGATATATTATTAGAATACAAATTTGGTTCTCATATTTCAAATTTGATATTGAATATATTAAAGGAAAAGCTAACTTTCTTCCTGATTATTTTAGCAGGGATGGAGCTAGAACAACTAAGGACTAAAATCCAAATACTTGAGATAAAAGTTTCTTATTTGGAAACCCAAATTCAAAATATCCAAGATAGCCTTTGAGGCAAAAATATAGCCCTTGAGGCAGAAGTTACTTGTACCAAGTCTAGTATCCCTTCGTAGGGACTTGTGAATATTAGCGCTCTCCCCGAGGATAAAGGGAAAGAAAAGAAGATAATAGGAACCCCTTTACAGGGAATACTCACACCTATTATTGGTAATAAAGATATTCAAGATATCAAAAGAGAAGGTAGCTCTTCACAGAGCCAAACTCAATCTAGACTTTCTATTGAAAGAATAGATCCCAAAGATATTGTCAAGATATGCCATGAAGCAAAAATTCCCAGAAAAGATAACCATGAAGAAGTAACACTTTTTATTTTTATTTTCAATATTTTATCAGATTGGTATCTGGAGATTGGAAAGTGGATGAAGACTCTCCACTATTCAAAATACAACAAGATAAATTTTTATCCAGGAGCATCAGCCAACTGGGTTCGAAATTGCTTTGAGATAGGAAATATACTCTGTATATATCCTAACAAAGATCTCAAAGAGATAGCTCAGCTTCCAGCCAACATCAGGAAAGCTGTTAAAAGATATACTGAAGTTGTTAAAACAACAAATATATATATCAGATTCCATTCAGCAACCATGGAGTGGGATCCTATTCTTGAATATATGCATCCATCGTTCCATGTGATCAAAATGGGAATCACAAATTGACATTTTTTACCAACCAACCAAAGAGTTGTTAAAAATGGATATCAAGATATTCTAAATATGATGCCCTACAGACGAGCAAAAGGGTATAAAGAGATATTTGAACATGTAACTCAGATAATTACAGAGAAAGAAAAAATATGGGTTTATCCATCTGAAGATCATATTATCTATTCCAATGCAAGAATGGATACCAAAGAAGAAGATATTTGTTATCTCGATCATTTATTATCTGCAATTATATCCAACCAAGTGCATGGATCGGAGGATATGGCTCAAGAATTATGCAAATTACTTTGGAACTACAGTGCTCACCATTGTTAATACTGTGTAGTTGAAGATATGAGTCAATCATCTCTTAATGATGAAGAATTCCCTGCAAAATTCTTTGATTCAAAAATGGAAGAGTAGCCCTTTATCACTACTTTAATAAAGAAATTTATTAAAGAAAAACTGTGGCTACTAGAAGACAGAAGATAGTACAAGAAAAGTCTCTATAATTGCGACTACTCCCCACCAAATATCACAAGTGGCAGACAAATTCAAAAGATAAGGCAAAAATTTTCAAGAGAAAAGGTCCACCCAACAAGAAGACAATGAAGAATTCGGTGGAGATAAGATGGCCTATTGATTTTGAATGGATGTTAGCCATGCCAAAGTACCCATATTTGATGAATGATTTAGGGGAAAAAGGCAGTTTTCTAACAAAAATTTGTAGCACTTTGTGTGTGAGTTATCTTTTAAAATTTCGTTCCAAATAAGAACTTGATTCTGAAAAGAGTTTGGATAGAGGTGAAAATAGAGACTCTGGATACTGTGAGATAGCGTCTGTGGAAACATGGCTAGTTCTCTAGAGTGAGAAATGCAACCTTAATTGAAAAGCCTTTTGCGGAAGCAGTTGTGGACCCAAATGATTTCAAAACATTTTAAAACTTTACTTGATTCAGAAGATTGATTAAGTACATGCAAAGCATCTATAAGAACATACTGGAGGGAAAGCCTGTTTATTTCCACTTGATTACTGTAAGTTACTTACTTGTTTTTACATGCTCATGCTTTAATTATTTTGATGAACAATTCACATGCATCTATTTCCACTACTAATGATGATAATAATCTTATTTTATTTTTAGATGAAAAAGATGTTTCGTTCTTACTTAAATTAGATGAAAAATCTGATGGTATATTTCTTGTTGGTAAAGAAAAAATTGAAGAAATATATAGAGATATAGATTATAATTGTAGAAATAATATAGGATTTGATTCTGTAGGAACAAGTAGAGAAATAAGAAAGGTAGAAGATATCATAACCAAACATAGAAATATAAAAGAAGAAATTTCAGAAGGATTATTTAAAGGATATATAACCAAGAAAGGTCAACCTATAATCTTTGAAGAACTATTAAAATATAAAGAATATTTAAAGGTGCTCAAAAGATTGAAAAATATAGATATAAGTCCTGATTGATAAATCCTTAAAGATATAAAATAGATCCTGAAAATAATTTTAGTAAGGGTAAAATAGTACTTTTAATAGGAAAGGCTATTATTGAAAATAGGCTCAATAATTCAGCCAATATAAAAACTATCCCTTCCCCCTAGTCACTTTGGTCGGACCATCGTCAGCAAGTTTTGATTTGCCTTTTCTTTTTCTTTTTTTTTTTTCACTTCTATCCTCCTGTAAACGGCGCAGCACTGTAATAGGCCATATTATTGTCTCAATAATCTCGTCTACCTGAACTTGAATTATTTAGTGCCTCTTTCAGAGGCCAGAACCTTCTTTCCTGCATAACCTTCCTCTTTTCTTGGCTAAAAAAGTTAACGTAGATGCTTGCTCAATGAGGATTGTTGGTTGGTTACGAATCTTCAAGTGCTCAGATTGCATCACCAAAGGTATAAAGTGGGAACCAAGTGAAGACAAATTCCTGTCAATGTAATAAAAGTCAAAGAATTTAGATGATAACAGCCCTAGTTTGATTTTCATTAATTTTCATTCTATTACATTTCATTTTTCTCTATCTTATTTTCAACCACACAACCTTCTATAAAATAATATTACACATAAATCGAGAAATTTTCTTTTTTTTTTTTTCAACCATTCATTTTTCAAAAAACACTATTACACCCATTTTCATTTCCACAAAATGGAGGCCAAACGGGGGCTAACAAGTTTCATAAATATTTTAAAGAGTTTTCATTTGAAGAAAATAGTATTTTTGCATGTAATTCTTTTGCACGTTATTTTCTTTAATCGATATTTTGGTAAGATGTTGAAAACATATATGAAACGTCTACGGTTTATAGTTGGTTATTTTCATAGTTTACGTTGTGAGAATTAACATATGCTCAAATTTAATTAATCGTACAAACTAACATATAAACATTTCCCTAGGGACTTCTTTACTCTACCTAATTTCTTGAGGTTCTTGGTTGAAGTTGATCACAAAATCTGCAAGGGCTTGGCCTTGATAAAAATTCTCTGCTTGTAGGAGAGTCCAAAGTGGCCTAGCTCTACGGCTCACTTTGTATCTGAACCAAGGTATCGAGCTTCCGCATGATTTGCCTCAGGGGGTTGTTGGTTAGGACCTTCATAGGATGTTCCAGGAAGCATGGCATTTTTTCCTTGAGGAAATGATCTAGGCGAATGGGAATTTTTCCATTGATGAGTAGTGTAGTTTAGTTTCATGAAGTGCTCGATAGATATATAGACGAGATACTAAATGTCTTCCTCACATTTGATGAGCCCAACATTTACGGCATGCTCAGAGATTGCTATGCATAGAGAGAGCGATTTTCGATCTTGGGTTTCGATAGGATGGAGATAGCTTAGGGGGGTGTATTCAATTGAGACTTTTGAAAACTTTGATGGACTTTTTTTAAGTGATGACTTTTGAAAATTTCGTGGACCTTTTATAGATTTGTATGGAATTAGTGCAAGTCTTTCGTAGACTTCTACGAATTTTCATTTTAAAACTTTTATAGGCTTTCGTGGAATTCAAAAAACTTTTGAAAACTTTCATTTGAAATAGAATTCACGTAGACCTGGTGTGAAATTCTCACACATGGGGTGTTAGGTCCAACAATTCCCCTTCTTCTTTCCATATAATAAAAAAAAAATTGAAAAAAATTTTTAGACCTTAATTAAATAAATAATAATCATATATATTATTAGAATAGTAATTTTTAAAAATAAATATATTTAAATTTAATTATAAATTTTTCATATAAACTTTTATAATTTAATTAAAAAATAGATATTTTCATAAAAAAAAAGAATGAAAAAAAAAGTTACAAGAATTCAAATTTATTCACAGAAAATAGAGATAAATAATAAAAGAGAGAGAAAGAAAGATAAATGAAATATAATCAATAAAAAAATAGATTTTAATCATACATGTCCATAGAATGTTAAAAGAAAGAAAAATTGATTTTTTTTATTTTTTATGAAAGTTTTCAAAAATCTTGTGATTAATGAGAGACAAATTTTAAGATTTTATATAAGTACTTTCTGCTTAAAAATTAGTACTTCAGAGACTTTTATAAAAGTCACTAGAAGTCATTAAAATTTGAATACTCCAAGATTTATAGAGACTTCTAAAAAGTTTTAATTGAATACACCATAACTTTTAGAGACTTTTTAAAAGTTTATACAAGTCTCAATTGAATACACCGTAACTTTTAGAGAGTCTCAAAAAGTCTCAATTAAATATCCTTGAACTTTTTAAATCTCAAAAAGTCATTAAAAGTCTCAATTGAATACACCCCCCTAGTTGATTTTTGTGGAATTGGAAGGCAAATGGCATTCCTTTGTCCAATGAAACTGCTTTTTATCTTAGAGTAGGTCAAAGAATGTACGATTATCTGTTATCTTTAAGACAAAACGATTGAGACCTCCTTTGGATCTGTGGGTGCCTTTATATTTCTATTATCGCATCGATCTTTTCAAGGTTTACTTTGATCCCTCGTTGATTAACCAAGTATTCCCAAAATTTGCTTTAGCTAACTCCAAATGCACATTTGAGAACATTAAGCTTTATTCATACTTAATGTCGTGAACATTGCAGCTATGAGCTCGTACGGATAACTGCCCTTGTGTTCTTTAGAAGCATGTTTTCTACATATAACTCCATGGTTTTTTCGATTTGGTCAATAAAAATTGCGATGACTAACCTTTGATATGTAGCTCCTGAATTTATTAATCCAAAGGGTATTACTTTGTAGCATTACAACCCTAGATCGGTGATAAAGGTAGCATGCTCTCGATCACCCTCATACATTCATTCGATTATAGTGTGAGTAGGCATCCATGAAGTTAAGTAGCTCATGACTTGCTTTGGCGTCCACTATCTAATCTGTCATGGGAAGAGGAAAGCTTTCTTTTGGGAAAACTTTATTCAAGTTGATGAAGTCTATACAAATTCTCTGAGCCCATTGTTTTTCTTCACCAAAACCAGGATAGCTAACCATCATGGGCATGGGGTTTTTTGATGAAACCAGTGGTCAGGAGTTTTTCAACTTCCTATGTAGGGCCTCATATCTCTCCGGAATAAGTGATTGTCGTCCTTGTTACTTAATTACGTTGGACATGTGGGCTGATGTTGAGTTTCTTTCATGCAACCCTTGGATAAATTCCTTCCATGTCTCTATGGCTTTAAGCTAAGACATCTATAGTCTTTTTAAAAAGTTTCTAAACTGGACCAAAATGGTTGTCGCAATCCGTCCTAATTTGTAGCTCCATTTCTAAACGTTCTTGGCTTTTTTTTATTTCATTAATTCCACTTTCCTTATGTGGGATTTCAATTAGAATCTAAAGTTAGATCTTCATAGAGCATATGCACTTAAGCATAAAATGGTTCAGCGTTTTGGGTTTAGCTTGATTCTGGACTGGAGATAAGACATTTTGAGGCAACCTCTCTGATTTTCTTAATTTCACCGCCTCCATATGAAGTAAGAAGTTTTAGCTAATAACGGTACATTGAAAAAATTATTGTTATGTCGTATACCAAGGATCGACCTATAATTGTCTCGTAGAGTGAAGAATCTATCACCATAAATTCTGTTGTTGTGCTGACCTGTCGAGGGGATTGTCCTACCACAACAATTACCAAATCTGTCCTTTAGTTCTCATGGGTTCACCATTTAGACCAAATATTTGAATGAGCTTGAGAAGTTGCTTGGAATTACTATACAACTAAGAGTTTTGGCATATACATGATGTTCAATATGTTTCAAGAGTTCACTACTATTTTGCAGATATTGACCCAACAGTTGGTAAACTGAACACTACGACGCTAGGGCACAGATTAGGAGCTGCTTCTGTTTCACTAAAGGCGATATAATGTTTCTCTGGGCATTTGGTGTTCTTCATGGTGATCTCAATCTTGATCAGATTAGCGGTCAAAGGACTCTGTATGACCCTTTTATTACAGGATCTTTTTCTGTAAATCATGTTCACCTAGGATTTGGGTAAGATCATATTGCAGCTTCTAGGCTCTATTTGATCTCCTCAGACTACTCTCACTCCTCTAATTGTGGGAAACCTAATTGCATAATGGTAGATTGAGGACATTGCCTTGAGTTCATAAATTATAGGTCATACTAGGATTGTATTGTATTTGAGGTTAGGTAGACTTCCACAAAGTCAACAATAATTTGTATGATATAATTTGGATTAGATTTGAAACTACTTTATTGAAAGCAAAGCAACTTTGATACCACTTGTTGGAGAAGAAGAAAGTTAAATGACACAATATGAAGTATATGATTGCATACAGAAAACAAGACTAAAAGAAAGAAATAGATTGGCTCAGGAATCGAGTATTTTATTCGACAACCAATGGAGAAAATAATATTGTTACAGCAATCTTAACAATTCTTAAATTGAATGAAAAGTCTACTATTTATAGAGGACATGTCAAAAACCCTAGAAGTAATCTAAAACATAAAAACTATGTAAAAATTATAGTGAAATAGACAAAAGGATAAAATCTCTTGGGGCGTCGTTGCTCGAGCGAGAGCCTGGCGCAAGGCAAGCCACAACCATGTTGTTCGAGCGAGAGCCTGGCAACAGGCAAGCCACAACTCTTTGTTCCAAAAGTTCACCTATTGTTTGAGTGGTAGGCTAGCGAAAATGCAGCGACTTTTCTTCTCGATCCATAATTTTAATTTTTTCAAAACCAATCACGCAACCCTAGATTGAAATTGGGTCACAAACCCAACAATCTCACCTTGACACAAATTTCGATGCATCGAACAAAGCTCCAAAATTTTTCCACCTGAAAAAATAAGTCTGATTGCAATGAAACAAGCTGAACTCTTCAACCTGAACCAAACTTCTCCAATCACACAAAAATACTCTTCCTCTTCCACAATATCCAACACAGATACAAAAACCCATACACCGGGTTCCCAAAAATTCACAAAGAATTTAGAAATTACCAAACAGGGTCGAAGTACACCCTTTAGCAGAATCAACTCTTAATGCTTTCATTGAAGGCCTTTTACTAGTCTCGACACCTTCAAAAACAAGTGGAATGTGATGGAATTGTTGACAATGGTGACAAAATGAAATTACCCATATCTTCCAAACTCAGCTAAGTAGTATTCTTTAATATGAACCCAGAGCCAAATCCCAAGGTACTGTACCAAACTGAATATCCATCACGATACTAAATCTGTGCCGACTTTCTTTACCGATTCTGCCTGAACTTGTAAGAAGTATAATCAGGACCTCTTCTGCCCCTCCAATACAACACGGACACCCTTTCAGGCCTTCAAAACTTTCCTCTCCAGAGAATATATACCCTTTTGAATCAAGAGTACTCAACAAAATGTTATTTTTCTTCAAAACTGGAGTATGTCGAACGTGATCAAGTGTTCTACATGTTCCATCTATAAGCTTCAATCTGACTCTCCCAATACCAGCTACCGATAATATTCTTTATTACCCATGACAAAGATACCCTGTGTCACTTTTTATATGTTTAAAACAAATCCTGATTGGCACACATATGGAACGCACAAGCTGTATCCACAATTCACTCATCGTCAGGTTTGGATTCCACGTCAGAAATCATCAAAAGATCTTCATCATTCAAATAGTCCTTAGCTAAGTTGGCCTCGTCTGAAGTCTTTGATTGCTTTCCATAATTTGCAATTGAATTACTATTGATCTGCAACTTCTCGCAATCTCTTTTGACGTGTTCTTTCTTCTTGCAAAAAAAACAAACCTGATTGTTGAAACTTGATCTTGACTTACCCATTCGCCAATCACCAAGAACTACACGACCTTCTCCCTCTCTGGACTCAGACCCAACAAGATGTTCATCTTTTCCTTTGAGAATAGGGCATCATACGCGTCTTCAATGGTGAGGATATCACGAATATACAAAATCGTGTCCCTAAACGAAGTAAATGAAGCGGGTGGCGAACACAACAAGATTAAGGCCAAATCTTCTTCATCATACTTTACCTCTAATGTCTCCAAATTAGCAACAATCCCCTTGAACACAGTCTGATGATCTTCCAAAGATCCACTTTTTGCAATGAAATGAGAATAAAACCTATGCTTCAGATGCAATTTATTTGTCAGACTTTTGGTCATGAACAATTGCTCCAATTTCAACCATAATGCAGCCGTTGTCTTCTTCTTCAAAACATCTTGAAAAATATTGTTAGAAAGATGAAGATAAATCTGTTAAAGTTCCTTTCGATCTTTTCATTGTTTCTCCTTTGTTGTCCAATTTGTGGGCTTTTTTTCAAATCCAAACAACGCATCATCTAAATTTGTTTGCGCCAATATAGCTCCCATCTTCACTTGCTACAGTGAAAATCTTGTATTATGATCCAAAAGCGAAATTTCATACTTCATGACGGCCATCGATAATAGAAACCTCAGACAAAATCACAACCTTACTTTGATACTACTTGATATGATTCGAACCAAATCTGAAACTACTTTATTGAAAGTAGAACAGCTTTGATACCACTTGTTGGAGGCGAAGGAGGCTGTATGACACAATACAAAGTATATAATCACACACAGAAAACAAGATTAAAAGCAAAAAATAGATTGGCAATATTTTATTCGACAACCAATGGAGAAAATAATATTGTTAAAACAATCTCAGCAATTCTTAAATTGAATGAAGAGTCTATTATTTATAGAGGACATGTAAAAAACCTATAAATAACCTAAAAAAGATGGAAACTATGTCAAAATGAGAAAATCTCGTACGGCGCAGTCGCTCGAGCGAGAGCTTGGCACCAGGTGAGTGATTGCTCTCTTTTCCAAAAGTTCACCTACTGCTCGAGCAACTAGCAAGCGCCATGTTACCGAAAATACGACTACTTTTTTTCTCGATCCATAATTTTGATCTCTTCACGACCACTACTCCAAATCATGCAAACCTAAATCAAATTTGGGTAAAAAAACCTAACATCGTACTTGGCACAGGGGCTTGCCTAATTTTACTATTAGGGTGATTTGTCCTGGTGCATTTGCAAAGTAACTCGTAGAAGGTATAGGTTTTGGTAACAAACTTCAGGTAATTCTCTAACATTCCCATTTAGTCCTGGTTTACTAAGTATATCACATTGACTTAACTCCCATTGTCTATGAGGATTTTTTGGATATTAATCCTAGCTAGTCACGGACATGGTGATAACTAGTTCATCACTTGGGGTAGTAGGACATCTTGAGCATCTTCTTCGATAAAACTAAACATTCAGTTCTATTTTCAATTCCCAATTTATTCCAGTTGAGGTAGGCAAAGTTCTTCCTTAACGGTGAGGGCCATCGAAGAATCTCTTTATCTTTGAATTCTATGGAGACATTTTCTGAAGAGGTGTTATAGTACCTTTTTTGGATAAGGTTGGGGTCTATCTAGTTCGTGATGGTCTTTCCTCCTTTTGGACTAGCCCCATTTTTTTCATCTTTTCTCTTTACTTAGATAAAACCACGTTTCTTGCTTTGCTATTGTCTTGTATGCTTTCTGCTCTGTTCAATTACTCATGATTAGATCATAGTCTGCTATGAACGGACCATGAACTGGGCAAGAAAAGTCGTGGCTAAGTCGTTCCAATTCTTGACTAATCTTTGAGATTGCAATATGAATCGCCTTTATGCCCAATCTCCAGAGGCTAGAGAGAATGCCTTGCACTTTATGGTGTCGCTCGCTCCATGAAGTTCTATATATGATGTGTGGTTATCTAAAAGCCTACAAAATCACTTTCGCATGGATATTAGACCGATCAAATACACTTCCTTCATGTTAGGTACTTTGTTCTCTATGTAGGGTAACTTGCATATCTTGTTAGTCTTGTTGGAATTTGGTTTGAAATTGAAGGAAAATTGGTTAAGTGTTAAAACTAAAAATATTGAAAAAGTAACTTTCATGTCAACTTCGACCAAATATTCAGATTTGATCCAATGGTCAAACTACAAAAGTAAATAGACCTACTCGTTGAATAGATTGTTTTGGTATATTTGGAAGCTCAAAACTAATTTCGGATGAATAAGAAATTGCGGTCCAGAATTGGAAGAAAAATAGAGGAAAAACTGACCTGAATTTTTA
Source organism: Olea europaea var. sylvestris (assembly GCF_002742605.1). Lineage (NCBI taxonomy): Eukaryota > Viridiplantae > Streptophyta > Magnoliopsida > Lamiales > Oleaceae > Olea > Olea europaea. The sequence goes on along the minus strand of NW_019247124.1, from coordinate 23,343 downwards.
CCTAACTACGTCACTCACCTGTCGTTCAAGTAACGGGATTGTCGCTTGAGCGACAGGCCAGTGATAAGCGGGCAAAAAATGTTCAGTTAATATTTTGACATTGGTGCTCGATCGAGAGGTCCGCGACAGTAAGTGATGCTTCTGTTTGTAAAGTTGCGAGGTTTGATAAGCAACACTTCACCTACAACCCCTCACTCTCTATAAATAGGACCCTTTGGACTTCCATATTGTATTCCATATCAGTTTTGTATTGAGCATTGTATAAAATCTCTTGTAAAAACTCTCCAAAATTTTTTCCATGTCTTTTTCCTTATTGAGAGGATAAATTCCATTCAAGTTCGCTAGAACTATTGCTAGATGTAACTCAGTACCATCAACGAACTTCATAATTCCCATTTGAGCTTTCTCTTCCAAATATATCTACGTGCAAAGTATCATAGAAACAGAACCAGCGATTGGATTATCAAATTGCAGTCGTGTTTAACCGACAGCAAGAAGCCCATTTTTGGCCGCACATGTTTTGTAGTGATAGTTCAAGTAGGTGGTACTGTTCACGAAACAACTCTTTCGATTTAAAATTACCGCAAGTGTACGGTTCGTAACAAGTAATAAAGTGGATTTTTAAAAGTCCGAATATCGTCCCTCAGAGATTGAGTAGTTTAATTCTATATAATCTAGCCTTAACCGAATCTAATTGAGTGAAAATATGGTCTAAATGCAAATGCCCTAATTTCAATTAAAAACCCTAATTTCAACTAAAAACCCCAATTTCAATTGAAAACCCTAATTTCGAAATTTCTCTAATTGAACGACTTAAACACTCAAGTAAATGAAATTAAGCAAGTTTAAAAGCTAATTTGTTAAAATGAATCAAACCAAAGTCACTAGGATCACGAATCCCCAATTGAAGTTATAAAAACCCTAATTTCATAAAATTAATGATTCGATGAAAATTTGCCAATTCAATGTTCCTAATTCTATCCAATATACTCTCTCGATATATATTAGACCTATTCTTGCACACCACCAGCCTATATCTCTATGGATGATGCAAACATATAAGAATGCATGTAGTTTTGTGAACAATTTAAGAATTACATAAAGTATAGGGGTATATCTCTATCCCCTATCGGAACCTATGTTAATTTACACCTTATCGAACCTATTCCACTTCTCTCGAATGAATGAAACAAGTCATCAATACTCACACAATCATTGGCCACTAATTACGGAAGAAAATTAATGCATGTAAATCAATCAAATTATCCAACGAATCTTTATATTAAGTTCATGAAATATAGAATTAAAATAACAAACAACGGTTCATCGATCACCTAGTAATTGAAAACTTAGCCTATAAGATTCATAATTACAGAAAAAAATGAAATTAATAAATAGAAAGAAGAACACCCGTATGAAAGTTCTTGAAATCTGAAATCTTGAATAAAACCTTGAAAACCCCTTTGAATCCTTGTGAAATCGGCTTCAAGTTCGTGTTCCTTGCCTCCAAAAGTTGTATTGTTCTTCTCCTTGGACGTTCTACCCTAATTTTAATGAATTTTGGCTTTTATATCATGTCTTTACGGAGCCCCGAAAGAGTTTCAATTAAAAACGGAAAGTCAGATTTTTTTCCTAAAATAAGGCCATGCGCCGCATGGAGTTAAACCATGCGACCGCATGGTTCAAATTTTCAGCCCAAAAAATTCCCTGCTAGATCATGTGCGGCCGCAAGGAATTATAACCATGTGGCCGCATGGTTATAGAAATTTTTCCGTCGGATAGCTTTCAGTATTTTGGTCATAAATTTCTCTCCTGATATCCGATTGAAGTGATTCAAAGTGCATTGGGAATAAAACTCAAAGATATACACTTTTGATAGAAATAGACTTCCTCAAATTCTGATGTTTACTATGCCAAAATTGATCTCAAGTAGAGACTCAAAATCACGAGCATAACTTTTTCGCCTGAAAGTTGATACTTGATAATACTTCGACCATATTTCACCTCTTGACTCCTTTCCTCATCCGATTGATCTCTTACACTCTTGAATCTTCATTCCATTTCCCGTCTCATCTATGGATTATTTGCAACTTGGTCCCCGAACTATCGCTTTGTTCCGTTTTGGTCCTTTTTCGGCTCTTTTCTTCTGAATTCCTTCTTTTCCATAGAAACACCTACATAGCATGAATTTAACAAGATTAAGTCACAATTCAACTATTTTGTCCATGTTTAAGTCATGTTTGTGAGCTAAATAAGTGTGTAAAAACACACTTATCAAATCCCCCAAACTTAAACTATTGTTTGTCCTCAAACAATGCAGTGACTTAATGCTAAACAAACATGGCTTAATATCTTGCCGTGTCTCAGGATTGGACTTAGTAATAATAATAGAAACAATATCAAGAGTGCGAGAATTGAATCACCTACATAGCATGAATTTAACAAGATTAAGTCATAATTCAACTACTTTGTCCATATTTAAATCATGTTTGTGAGCTAAATAAGTGTGTAAAAACACACTTATCAAATCTCTCAAACTTAAACTATTGTTTGTCCTCAAACAATGCAGTGACTTAATGCTAAACAAACATGGCTTAATATCTTGCCGTGTCTCAGGATTGGACTTAGTAATAATAATAGAAACAATATCAAGAGTGCGAGAATTGAATCAACCTTTACTCATCACATGCAATACTCAACGTGTGTGTGTAAACTCATGCCAACATATCAAGCTTATGATTAGTTTATCCCAGACCCAAAGTGGTCAAATTTATCCTTACGTCACTCGAGAGATACACAATTCCCAAATGTATTCTTTTCACACAATTTCTTCGGGGTGTATTCTAAGGTTAGGAGTTTAAACAATTCTAATCCTTACCCTCTCTTAGTTTGGATAGAGTTCGCCATTACAAGTTCACATATCAACAAGTAGAGACTCTCCTTATTTTGATTGCTTCAACCCTTAGGATTAAACTAAGCTACTTGCTTCGCATTGAGGTTATAGTTCTACCAACCAAATGTCCAACGAGGGCTTTTATTTTATTTATTTTTTTATTTTATTTTTTATTTTTATTTTTTTTGTGTCATCTTCTCATTTGCTTTCTATATAACCCATGTAACGAGTTTTAGGCGATGACTCCCAAACCAGTTGGCTTTAGGGCACCGGATTTTAAACCCTTGCAGTTTTATTCACTCGAGTTATAAAGACTCGATAAGATGACTTTTTATCAACTCTCTTTTTTTCTTGCTTTCTATATGACCCATGTAACGAGCTTTAGACCGATGACTCCCAAACCAGTTGGTATTAGGGCATCAGGTTTTAAGCCCTTACAGACTTACTTGCTCGAGTCATAAAGGCTTTTTGAGAGAAGTGATAATTTTTCAGTTTTTACTTTATGCCACTTCTTTGTTTTTCTAGACATTTGACTTCTAAAACCATCATCACTTAAAGCTTTCACATATTTCTCACCTTCCGGGTTTAAACAATCCACACATTATAATTTCATGCACGGAGCCCCCACTTATCTCCATGTTTTCCTACAATGGCTCAATCATCTCCAAACTATCTTAAAGTGATATTACAGGTTAATGTTATAGAGGGTTATTCTAGGTTTCTCCTAATTTATTCTGAAATTTCACTCAATAACTTAACACGTGACATGAGTGGCGTGCAAAAGAGTGTCAAGCAATGCATCAACAAGTATTAGCAAATTAAATCCTGCACTAAATCCATAGTTTCTAGCTTATACATGTCCAATAATCACATCATAGCCGGCAAGGCTACCAAACCCACACAAGCATGCAAACGTTCATAAAGATTCACTCATCAAGCATGCATCATGCAAAAACTTGTCAAAATTAACGATGGAGTGTGAATATGCAAAATAATTACATGCCGAATATTTGTTTGAAATTATGCTACCATCCCCAAACTTATACAATACATTGTCCTCAATGTAAAATGTAAAGTTAAGATGGCAGAATTTAAAACATGGACACAACTTGGCAATAAGAGATTAACAAAACTCCCTTGATCAATTCGGTGGCTGTGGTGTGAAGCTGGGACCCGCAGCATCATTTTCAGGAGGAGGTGGGAGACGAGATAAGACTTGTCTCAACAGCTCGGACTGCTGTGCTTGCTCGGCCTGAATGGCTTGAAGACTACTTTCCATATTTCCCAAGCGATCCCAAGTCTCGTTCACATGCCACTGTATGCCATCCATTCTCCCAGCGTACATGTTCAACCTACCATTCATAGTCTCTACTTCCCTTCTCGCAGCTGTGGCTTCATTCAAAGCACCTCTTGTGTAGTCTCGGGAGGAGTAGAGGTCTCTCTGCGTGGCTTCATTCAAAGCACCTCTTGTGTAGTCTCGGGAGGAGTAGAGGTCTCTCTGTACTTTTTCAACAGTGGTGGTCATTATCTCGAACCTCTGCTGGAGGTTTTGTATGTCTCTGCTAGTTCCAGTGGCTGTGGCAAATATCTGTCGAAGTAGCTGCGAATCCATCTCAACTGGTTGTGGCGGGGCTTGTGGTAAGTGTAAATCTTTAGCAACTTGTCCTTCTTCCTGCGCATTTTGTCTTTGCTGCTCAAGTCTTTCTTGTTCTCGCTTCCTTACCCTAGCTCGTTCCCGAGCTTCAAATGTGGTGAGCTTTATCAATGGGCTTGATTTCTCAGGCATCTCCCCTGCCTCAACTGTAACACCTGCAGCAAGACATATCCCGCTAATCAGACTAGGGAAAATCATCGAAGATCGCCTATCTCCCCAGGTTCCCAAATTGTGTATCTGGTCAAAAATAAGAGCAACCAAATCAACTTTGCATCCCTGGACTAAATGATATATGAACCCAGCAGTTTGATCCGTGAAAGTTGTCCGATGCAATGTGGGTTCGATGTTATGGCACATGAAGACCCAAAGGATGGCTATGGAGGGAGTAAGCTCAATTTGATGCCACTCTGCAGTGGGTAGGGGCCAAGCATTCTCTCTTCCCAAGAGAACCTCCGCCACTTCATTCCATTTGAATTGAGCGGGAATCGGGACCACATTGTCCAAATTAAGGTAGAAGTCATGAATGACGGCTGGGGAGAACATTATCCACTTACCTCGCACCCATGTCTAGTGTAAGTGTTCAGAACCCGAAGTCTCAATTTCACTATTGAAGTTTGCATAAAATTCATGGACTAAACTTTCATAAATCGGGTGTGGCTTTTCTACAATCTTCTCCCATCCACAAATTTGTATCAGATTTGGCAACTCAAAACCACGAAAATCATCTAACCGGACCTGTCTCTCTAGTATCATGCCCCAATGGCGTATTATATTTTCATATCGAGCTAATGTTTCGGCATCACGGAATCTTCGCACACCTCCTCCTAGCTCTCTAGTGCGGGCTGTGCCGGAGGAGGAACCAACTTTTTCTTTACCTTTTGATGTTCTCTTCGGTGGCATCCTGCACAAATAAGGAATGAACTTTATCAAGTTCGTGAAATAAGGAAACGATGAATATCAATGTCAAGTGCAAATCCCCCAAACTTTCTTCAAAATATGTGCAATATTCAACGCATGGAAGTCAATGTAACATCAATATTGCATTAATGAGAAAAACTCAAAATTATGGCTCTAACATGCATTTTTTTAAAAATTCGACCCATGATCAAGTGACCAACTTCAGCCCCGAGCATCATCGAGTAGTATTAAAATTTCCCTGGACAAGGTCCGGGCGTATGAAAGTACTCATTTTGGCCTAGCATGTATCCAAATTTTACTGTAATCGGAGATCATTTGGTTAGGAAAACACATGGACGAAGTTAGTGACGAGGGTTGACATGACTTAGCAATTTATGTGGTTTTGTGCACATAAATGTGAGGCTAACGTTTTCCAATGAAATTCCAAGAGATTTCTCGACTAGTATGCCTCACATTAACAATGTAAATCATCACACAAATGAAAAATTCAAAATTTAGAATCATATGTCTCTTTGACATTTAATCGAACACGTTTTGTGCATTGGAAATTTCCTTCACTTTGTTTTTGATTTACACTTAGGGCTAGTTCGCAATTCACAATTCAATCACAATTCAACATTTTACCTAATTCGAAAATGGCAATAACATCAAAGAATAGCTTCATATTTTGCATAGAAAGTAAATTTCGTACCTTGAGATCTTTGTGAAAGGAAAGTGGAACCTTTACTCCAAAATTCTTGAGAATTTATGCCAATGATGTGAGTAGTGTAGTGTGGTGTCGGGATTAGATAAGTGTGTTGGTGATTTATGTTGTGTGTGAAGGTGGAATTTGGGATGAGAATTTCGTGTGAGAGTGATAGTGGGGGGGGGAATGGGTTGGTTTGGCAAGGGACGGGTTTAAAACCCGTCACTTTTATTCCATGCGGCCGCATGGTGTAACGTTAACCCCCCCCTTTGAGTTTCGGTGAGGGTCCATGCGACCGCATGGACCAACCAAATTTTTTTTTTAAAAACTTATAATTTTAACCCCAAAATTGACTCGACTCTACATATTCGAATTTTAAAAAAAAAACATCTCGAAAAATAAAACGAACGACTTTGAACCCCGAAATTCTTTACTTCACACTCAAACACCCAAAACATTATCTTTAACCCCGATTCATGCAACTATAAACGTGTAGTGTCTAGACTATCATGCCTGTATGATTGATGACCTAATAAATCATACGAAATGTAAACAAATTCCAAAATAAATGCAATAAAATAAATTGAAGGATACAATGGGTTGCCTCCCACCCAGCGCTAGTTTATAGTCGATAGCTCGACTTTCCTGCATCTTCTTCATGTTGGGTTGTTGAGTTGCACAGTGGACTTCTGCTTAGGGAAATTACAGCCTCAATAGTGTTTCAATCTTTGCCCATTGACGATGAAAGTACCTTTGGTTTCGTGACTCACTTCAATAGCCCCGTATTGCATCACCTTAGTTATGGTATAGGGACCCGACCACCTTGTTCTTAGCTTTCCTAGGAAGAGTTTGAGTCTAGAATTGTACAATAATACTTTCTGGCCAACTTCAAACTCTCGCCTCTGAATGTTTAAATCATGCCATCTTTTGATGCGCTCCTTGATCAACTTTGAGTTCTCATAAGCTTCCATTCTCATCTCATCCAATTCATTAAGTTGCAGCAGTCTTTTTTACCAGCAGCCTTGAGATCCATATTCAACTGTTTCACAGCCCAATATACTCGATGCTCCAACTCCAATGGTAGATGATACGCTTTCCCAAAAACCAGGCGGTATGGAGACTGTAACGACCCAAATCTTATATAGATTTAGAAATCGTTACCAAACCTTTCATTCCATAAATAATTAAAAATATAAATATCCAACATGAAAATCTTTCTAACTCCTGGCATAATTAATACAGTGGTTCATAACACAATATTTCCCCCTAATTAGTGCATAATTTCAATTAGTTACTTAATTAAGTCAAAGGCAACGGATGGAATTAAATAACCTACAGAATGTTTATTTACTGCAATTAAAGAAAAAAAATCCAAAACAGAATTCATTTATGTCAAAAAAAATAAAAAAAAACTACGAACAAGACATTGATTCATGACTAACACGTACAAGCAGAAACTATCAAATTCATATCATAATTAATGCTATGGATGTGAAGGGACACAAATGAAGGTGTGGGGGTGGCAGGGAATCATTGTGTTGACCCTAAATTTCCATCAATTTGGGGAAAATCAAAGTAAAGTACAAACATAGGCATGCAAACTATTAAATTCTTTCTTCCCAACGTATACGAAAGAACAGATTTGCAAATCGATAGGAAGGAAAATAACATTTAGTTCAAACTTCTATTTAAAAATCATAAAATACGTATAGTCATCTGCAACTAACATGAACGAGAATTTATTCGTAAATAAATAAATGTTTACTGAAATAAACTGAAAATAAATAAGCATTACGTGCTAACTTAGATCTTTATTTGGCGAAACAAGACACAACCACACCTTCGAACCACCACGCTCCAACACGACCCGGTCTAACCTGTGAGGAGTAGGAAAAGGGTGAGTATATGGGAATACTCAGTAGGGTACGAGAAATTGTGCAATCCCAATTAAAAATATTAAATCACGCGTCAAAATATCATACCGTCATATCATATCTTTAGAACCGGTAAGAGCTCATATCATATCATATTTTTGGTACCGGATGGCCATAACATACATATCAAAATCACATTACACATATCATAACTTTCATAAGTATAATATTTATCAAACATGAAGAAATAATTTAAATGGGACAACCCACTTGCACCTCGTAATCCTACCTTGTTAGATAAATTAAATAATGAAAGGCAAAAATCCAAAATCTCTTTCCAAAACTTTTGCTTTCGATTAC
>NW_019247124.1:4863-14911 GCF_002742605.1 Olea europaea var. sylvestris | reverse complement strand
GTGAATCCTTCAACACTAAAAGTAATAAAAATAATATTTTAATGTTATATCTTCCGGCTTCGATAACTTGGGCTCGACTAACCCAAATTAATTTTTCTTGAGTCTAAAATGCGTCTTTAATTATTATCTATCCAACGAGCCCAATATCCGTATACTTATCATCGTCCCGTCAATATTTATATTTTAATCTAAATATTATTAAAGTTTACTTTATATACACTTTAGTCCCTAAACTTTCAAAACATTAAAAATATAGCATAAATAAAATAAAATTATATTCTATAAAATTTCGGGATATTATAGAGACTTTCCTATTGGTGTCTTAAATGTTGTTCTGTAAACCCACAGTGCATCGTCAAGCTTCTTAGACCAATCTTTTCGGGATGAGTTTACTGTAACTTCCAGTATTCTCTTTAACTGCCTGTTCGAAACTTTAACTTGCCCATTGGTTTGTGGATGATATGGAGTTGCTACTTTATGTTTCACCCCATATTTGTTCAACAGCTGCTCTAATTGACGATTTATGAAGTGTTTGCCTCCATCACTTATTATTGCCCTTGGTGTACCATATCTTGTAAATATGTACTTCTTCAAGAACTCTATCACCACATTCGCATTGTTAGTAGGCAATGCAACAACTTCCACCCACTTAGAGACATAGTCAACAGCCACCAAGATATATTGATTTGAGTATGACAGGGAAAAGGGTCCCACGAAATCTATTCCCCATACATCAAATATTTCAACCTCCAAAATGTAATTTAGTGGCATCTCATTTCTTCTTGAGGTATTTCCAGTTCGTAGACATTTATCGCATCTCTTCACATACTTGAATGTGTCTCTGAATAAAGTAGGCTAATAGAAACTCGACTGTAGTATCTTTGCAGTAGTCTTTGAAGCTCCAAAATGCCCAGCATATGCAGAAGAGTGACAATGTTCTAGAATCTCTAGTACTTCATCTTCAGGAATACATCTTCTGATTATCTGATCTGCACCTCTTCTGTAGAGAATGGGATCCTCCCAAAAGTAATACTTCAGCTCTGCGAAGAACTTCTTTCTTTGATGGCTAGAATAGTCTGGTGGCGGGATGGACTTAGCAAGGTTGTTAACGATATCAGCGTACCATGGGACTATTTCTACTCCAAAAATTTGCTCATCTGGAAAGATTTCATTGATATCAACTGACATCTCAGGTTCATCTCGTTCCAATCTTGATAGGTGGTCGGCTACCACATTTTCACTGCCCTTCTTATCCTTGATCTCAATATCGAACTCTTGCAACAACAATATCCAACGGATCAATCTCGGCTTAGCATCCTTCTTTGTCATAAGATACTTCAGAGCGGCATGATCTGTGTAGACGATAACCTTATACCCAACAAGATACGATCTGAACTTGTCGAATGCATAAACCACAGCTAGCAATGCATAGTTGATTTGGGCGTCGTTCAAAGTTCTACTTGCATAATATATCACATGAAAGATTTTATTCTTTCTTTGTCCTAATACCGTACCAACTGCATGATCACTTGCATCACACATTAGCTCAAAGGGCAAATCCCAATCAGGTGACACAATCACAGGCGTTGTTGTGAGTTTTTCCTTCAAAGTATTGAAAGCTATCAAACATTCCTCATCAAACTCAAAAGATACCTCTTTCATTAGCAAGTTGGACAGAGGCTTGGTGATTTTGGAGAAGTCCTTTATAAACCTCCTGTAAAACCCTGCATGACCAAGGAAACTTCGAACTCCTTTTACTGATATAGGTGGTGGTAGTTTCTCAATAACCTGAATTTTTGCCTTATCCACCTCTATCCCCTTTGCCGATACTCTATGTCCCAAGACTATTCCCTCTTGAACCATGAAATGACATTTCTCCAAGTTCAATACTAAGTTCGTTTCTCTACATCTTTGCAAAACCAAATTTAAGTGATCCAAGCACTCATCAAATGAGGTCCCAAAGACCGAGAAGTCATCCATAAAGATTTCAATGAATTTCTCTACCATATCTGAGAAAATTGCCATCATGCATCGCTGAAATGTGAAAGAAGCGTTGCAAAGTCCAAATGGCATTCTTCGGTATGCAAAGGTACTATAGGGGCATGTGAAGGTGGTCTTCTCTTGATCATCCGGTGCCACTGGTATCTGATTATAACCCGAATACCCATCCAAAAAATAGTAATGGGAATGGCCTGCCAATCTCTCCAACATTTGATCTATAAACGGAAGAGGGAAGTGATCTTTCCTTGTAGCGGTATTTAGTTTGCGGTAATCAATGCAAACTCTCCACCCTGTTACCGTCCTTGTCGGAATCAACTCATTCTTTTCATTCTGAACCACTGTAATTCTTCCTTTCTTGGGCACAACTTACACTGGACGAGTCCATTTACTATCTGATATCGGGTAGATTATTCCAGCATCCAGAAGTTTAATAACCTCAGCTCTTACTACCTCCTTCATGTTTGGGTTTAGCCTTCTTTGACTTTCAACTATTGGTCGAAAATTCTCCTCCATGAGAATTTTATGCATACATAAGGAAGGGCTGATCCCTTTGATATCAGCTATGGTCCACCCAATTGCTTGCTTGTTATCTCGAAGCACCCTAAGCAGTTTTTCCTCCTCCACTTCACTAACCATGTTTGAAATTATCACTGGAAGTGTATTGGACTCCTCCAAATATGCATATCTTAAGTGTGGGGCAGCTGCTTAAGTTCCAACTTTGGTGGCTTCAGAATAGATGGCTGTGATTTCTCTGGCCCTGTCCCAAGCTCCTCAAAGTATCGTTTCCGCATGTAAGGTGGGTTGGACTCCAAAAATCTTGCACACATTTCTATGTCTTCAGAATCAGAATTCGTGGATTTAGAATATGCAATGCAGGCCTCCAGTGCATCTGATGGGTTTTGCAGTGTAGATGACTCTTCAATCATTTTATCAATCATGCCAACCCTGAAACATCTGTCAGTCTCTATTGGCAGTTTCATGGCCTTGAAGACATTGAAAGAAACCTGTTCTTCTCCCAATCTCAGTATCAACTGCCCATTCTGAACATCGATCAAAGTTCTGCATGTGGCTAAGAATGGTCTGCCCAGTATTAAAGGAACATCTTTATCTTCTTCCATATCCAGAATCAGAAAGTCTGCTGGGAATATGAACTTCTCCACTTTAACCAACATGTCTTCAATTATTTCTCGTGGATGTGTTAATGATCTGTCAGCCAGCTGTAAGGTCACCGTGGTAGCTTTAGCTTCTCCCAATCCTAATTTCCTGAAAACAGACAATGGCATTAAGTTAATACTTACACCAAGATCACATAAAGCTTTATCAAAATAAAATTCACCAATGGTACAAGGGACAATGAAACTCCCTGGATCTTTCAATTTTGACGAAAGAGTTCTCTGAATCCTGGCACTGCACTCCTCTATTAGCATAACTGTCTCGTGATCTCCTAGCTTCCTTTTGTTTGATAGGATGTCTTTTAGGAATTTTGCATAGCTAGGTATCTGAACCAGTGCTTCAGCAAATGGGATGTTGATATGGAGCTTCTTGAAGACCTCGAGAAACTTCTTGTATTGCTGTTCCATCTTTTGCTTCTTCAGCCTCTGTGGGAACGGTATGGGTGGCTCATAGGGGTTCACAGCTACAGTTTCTTTATCCCTTGAGTTTCCTTTATTTGCTCTCGGTGTTGGCTCTTTTTTGTCTGTTCTTCTTGCTCCAAATTCTCTTCTACTTCAGGAGACACCTCTTCTCTGTTTGCCACGGGATTATTCACTTATCTCTTAGGCAATTCCATCCCACTTCTCGTTGTTATAGCCTTTGCATGCTCTTTCGGATTGACTTTTGTGTTACTTGGCAGGCTGCCTGGTGCTCTACCTGTTAATGCAACTGCCATCTATCCCATCTGGGTTTCCAAATTCTTAATGGCTGTATTCTGGTCCTGAAGAGTGGCTCCTGTCTTCTTCATGAATTGGTTGTTCGCCTCCATATATTGGTTGGTCTGTTCCATGAATTTGCCGAACATTTCTTCCAATTGAGGCTTCTTCTCTTACTGTTGGTATTGCCCTTGTGGCCTGTTCTGATTTTGGTTGCTCCAAGAAAAGTTGGGGTGCTTTTTCCAGCTTGGGTTGAAGGTCTCTCCATACACATTATTCTGCTGGCGTTGTCCCCATTGAGCAAAATCTGCTTGCTCTTTTCCTTGTGTCAAAATTGGGCATTCTGCTGTCACATGCTCAGCTCCACATTCCTCACAATTTGCCTTCTTTGTCTGTGCTGCATTAACTGACTGGGTAATGTTTTCCACCTTGTGAAATAAGGAGTCAATCTTGGCAGATAATGCTGAATATACATCCACTTCATAAACTCCTGGTGTCTTCTTTGGTACTGCTCGTTCCATGGTCCACATTGCTGAGGTTGTAGCCATTGTCTCATATAACTTCAATGCTTCATCGATTGTTTTTGTGGACAATGACCCATTAGCTGAAGAGTCAACCATGCTCTTGAAAGCTGGAAGTAGCCCTGCATAAAAATATTGGACCTGAAGTCCCTTGCTAATCCCGTGGTGCGGACACTTCCTTAGTAGATTTTTGAATCTGTTCCAAGCCTCATCAAAATTTTCAGATTCACCTTGCCTGAAGATAGATATGTTGTGCTTTAGCTTTGCAATCTTGGCCGGTGGGAAGAACTTAGTACAGAACTTCTGAGCTAGGTCATTCCAGGTAGTAATGCTGGCTATCGGCTGAGAATCAAGCCATTTAATCGCCTTGTCCCGCAAAGTATGTGGAAACAGTCTTAATCTTATGGCGTCATCAGAGATTCCTTGATATCTGAACTGCTGGCACATCTCTAAAAAGCGCGAGACATGCGTGTGCGGGTTCTCTTCAACTCTTCCATAAAATTGATGTCCGTTCTAGAACAGTTGTATCACATTTGTCTTTAACTGAAAATTTGGCTGCCCGAACGGTGGATACACAATGCTGGACTGGCTTTGAATGATTTGAGGGGTCATGAACTCTCCAACGAGCATGTTTCCTTCGTCTTCTTCCCCTCTTTCATTGGCTTGTACAACAGGATTGTGTTGTATGTTCTCCATCTGATTTCTCGCTGCTCTGTTTTCTCTCTGCCTTCTTCTAAAGCTTCATTCGATCTCAGGGTCGGCTGGGAATAGATCTCCTTCAACAGATCTTGGCATGCACTTCTGAAATAGAATTCAATTTAAGGATTTAAATAACTAAAATATGCACTTATGTAATAAAACTAACTAACAATAAAATAAAATGAACTAAAATAGATTAAAAATAAAAAGTTCGAATTAGTGCTAAATTGAATAAAATTAAACGAATAATCAATCCCCGGCAACAGCGCCAAATATATCTACGTGCAAAGTATCATAGAAACAGAACCAACGATTGGATTATCAAATTGCAGTCGTGTTTAACCGACAGCAAGAAGCCCATTTTTGGCCGTACATGTTTTGTAGTGATGGTTCAAGTAGGTGGTACTGTTCACGAAACAACTCCTTCGATTTAAAATTACCGCAAGTGTACGGTTCGTAACAAGTAATAAAGTGGATTTTTAAAAGTCCGAATATCGTCCCTCAGAGATTGAGTAGTTCAATTCTATATAATCTAGCCTTAACCGAATCTAATTGAGTGAAAATATGGTCTAAATGCAAAAGCCATAATTTCAATTAAAAACCCTAATTTCAACTAAAAACCCTAATTTCAATTGAAAACCCTAATTTCGAAATTTCTCTAATTGAACGACTTAAACACTCAAGTAAATGAAATTAAACAAGTTTAAAAGCTAATTTGTTAAAATGAATCAAACCAAAGTCACTAGGATCACGAATCCCCAATTGAAGTTATAAAAACCCTAATTTCATAAAATTAATGATTCGATGAAAATTTGCCAATTCAATGTTCCTAATTCTATCCAATATACTCTCGAGATATATATTAGACCTATTCTTGCACACCACCAGCCTATATCTCTATGGATAATGCAAACATATAAGAATGCATGAAGTTTTGTGAACAATTTAAGAATTACATAAAGCATAGGGGTATATCTCTATCCCCTATCGGACCCTATGTTAATTTACACCTTATCGAACCTATTCCACTTCTCTCGAATGTATGAAACAAGTCATCAATACTCACACAATCATTGGCCACTAATTACGGAAGAAAATTAATGCATGTAAATCAATCAAATTATCCAACGAATCTTTATATTAAGTTCATGAAATATAGAATTAAAATAACAAACAACGGTTCATCGATCACCTAGTAACTGAAAACTTAGCCTAGAAGATTCATAATTACAGAAAAAAACGAAATTAATAAATAAAAAGAAAAACACCCGTATGAAAGTTCTTGAAATCTGAAATCTTGAATAAAACCTTGAAAACCCCTTTGAATCCTTGTGAAATCGGCTTCAAGTTCGTGTTCTTTGCCTCCAAAAGTTGTATTCTTCTTCTCCCTGGACGTTCTACCCTAATTTTGATTAATTTTGGCTTTTATATCATGTCTTTACGGAGCCCCGAAAGAGTTTCAATTAAAAAAGAAAAGTCAAATTTTTTTCCTAAAATAAGGCCATGCGGCCGCATGGTTCAAATTTTCAGCCCAAAAAATTCCCTGCTAGATCATGTGCGGCTGCATGGTTATAGAAATTTTTTCGTCGGACAGTTTTCAGTATTTTGGTCATAAATTTTTCTCCCGATGTCCGATTGAAGTGATTCAAAGTGAATAGGGAAGAAAACTCAATGATCTACACTTTTGATAGAAATAGGCTTCCTCAAATTCTGATGTTTACTATACGAAAAATGGATCTCAAGTAGAGACTCAAAATCACGAGCATAACTTTTTCGCCTGAAAGTTGATACTTGATAATACTTCGACCATATTTCACCTCTTGACTCCTTTCCTCATCCGATTGACCTCTAACACTCTTGAATCTTCATTCCATTTCCCGTCTCATCTATGGATTATTTGCAACTTGGTCCCCGAACTATCGCTTTGTTCCGTTTTGGTCATTTTTCGGCTCTTTTCTTCTGAATTCCATCGTTTCTATAGAAACACCTACATAGCATGAATTTAACAAGATTAAGTCACAATTCAACTACTTTGTCCATGTTTAAGTCATGGTTGTGAGCTAAATAAGTGTGTAAAAACACACTTATCAGGTACCAATGCCCTTACACCATGCTAATCGTCGTTGACAGTGTTTACATACCGATTTAGACTCTGCAACTCCATCAACGACATGATCAGTTGGAATTAATTTAAAGTAATCCCAACATTTTGCCTATTTTTCTCCTTTCGCTTCCCTCTTGTATCGGGAATACCTAATTCATGTTTCTTCTCACATTCTGTTTTAGAAATATTAACATTATCCAAATTAATTGGATTACTACTTCCATGAGCATCGAAATCTGGAATATTTTCGAGAAAATGGTATTTCGTTGAGACCAACAAATTCATTCCAAAATTGACTTTGCGGCTTCATAGGTGATTCTCCTTCGACACCGCTGAACAAGCCCTCAACAAATGGGTGTGGATCCATTTGTGAATTATGAACACAAGATGAAATGTACAATGTTAGTGTATAGTAAGTATAGGTAAGTAAATTTGTAGTGTAGTAAATTGGTAATTGTAATTCATATAATGATATTGAATAATTGAAATTGAAGGTAGAAAATTAGAACTGTAGTAGTAGATTGTATAGAATGAAGAGAGCGAGAAATAAGAATTGTAACAAATATTTAATGTTGTTGGAACAAGTTCAATGACTGTTTGCAAATGGTCACGACCTATAACAATGATAAGAAAAAGTAACTGTTTCAATCACTATTCATTTAACGAGCTCGTGGGGCTCCCCATGATGTCGCTCACTTGTGAGCGAGCCAACCCACTCAACTCGTGCTTGGGCTTGTAAAAATACTTTGTAATATTAGACGAGCTGCTTGGCTCGATTGTCACATCTAAAGGCCAGATTTGCAAACTACTTAAAAATTTTAAATTATTAGAATAATATAAAAAGACAATAATATCCTTCAAATTACAAAACGAAAAGAAGACATCCCTATTTAATTTTCAAACTAATGTATATTTCTTTCTTCATTTTATCCAACGCAACTAAGGGCTATTTTGTTCTTCATTTTCCCCAACATAAACATTCATTTAAAGGTCAACACAATAATCTTGTGAATATTCGTTACTTTCAATGGATAAGTATATTTACGTATATATAATGTCTTTTCGTGAATTTAGTTTACTTTTTAATTCTTAAACCTTATTTCGACTTAGTTTAACACATCTATTTACATTTTTACAATTTACCAGATAAATCTACTATTTTTTTAGGCAAAAAAATGGGGCGAAAATCATCTGAAAAAGTATGAGCATTTAGACCGTCTAGTCCATTTGGACGGTCTGATGACACTTAAAATTGAGCCCCCGTTTGGCCCCCATTAATTTGTATTATAATGGGAGGAATAGTATTTTTTTTTTAAACGAATGATTATAAAAGAATGAAAAATTTTCAATTTACGTGTAATATTATTTTATTGAAAATTGTGTGGTTGAAAATACGGGAAAGAAAAATTTAATTTAACTTGATGAGATTTAATGGTGGCCAAATGGGGCTGAATGAATAGCATTTCAAGCAGGCCAAGGTAATAGTTAGATATTCATGGCTTTTAATGAATTCTATCAAATTGGAATGTTGAAATTACACCAATTATCCATAGTCTTTTAATTCTCAATTAAAAAATTAGGTCCTTGTCTGAGCTCCACTTTTGAGAAAAGAATGCATTTTGAATGGTAGATTGATGGAGAATATATGATTAAAAATTAAGGAAAAGTCTTGAGTTTGCGTGCAATATTTTTTTTTTGAAAAATGTGTGATTGAAAACGAGTTTAGAAAAAATTAAGTTTTTAGAAGAATAGGGCTCAAACAAGGGCCAAATTTTAAAGTTTTTTTTTATTAAAAAGTCAGATAATTTACATTTTTTAATATTATAAAATTAAATTAATTTAACTCAATACTCATACATATACCCAATTTAACACTCATCCCCAACCACAACCCCACATAACCCTGATTTATCTTCTGTTGTTTCATTTTTCGCCCAACACCCACCCAATACCTAGCAATCGGCGATCACCACGAGCGACGAAAGTCACATTACCTGCAACAAACGCATAAGTTGTGCGATCTATTTCTCTATCATCACGATCTCTCTCTTTTTTTTTCTTTTTTTTTTTCACATCCGTTGTTTGTCGTTCACAAGCTCTGTTGCTCCTCGTTTGTAGTGCAACTGTGCACAATTGGCGTTGCTGATGGTGTAGAGGCGATGTTGGTGGTTCACAACAGTTCTAATGGTGTTGGTAGTTCGTAGTAAAGTAGGCGGTACGGTTTGGGTGGCGACGTTGTGGTGGTGTTGTTTTGGTAATAGTGGGTGGTGTTTGTGGTGTTATTATGTAGAGGCGATGTTGGTGGTTCACGGCAGTGCTGACGATGTTGGTCGTTCGTAGCAGAGTAGACAATGTGGTTTGGGTGTTGATGTTGTGGTGATGGTGGTGGTGTTGATGTTGGCGTTGTGGTGGCGCTGTTGTGGTAGTGGTGGTGGTGCTGTTATGGTACAGAGGCGGTGTTGGTAGTTCGTGGCAGTGCTGACAATGTTGGTGGTTCGTAGCAAACTAGGTGGTGCTGTTTGGGTGGTGGTGTTGTTGTTGTGGTGGTGGTGTCTATGGTGTTGGTGGCGGCGACGGCGACGACGACGACGACGATAACGACGGAGTGATGGCGGTGGAAGGGGGACGAAAAGTTTGCAATTAATTATTTGGATATTAGAATCAATGAATTGATTAATTTGTGACCAATAAATAATATATAGGCCCCGTTTGGTAGGGATTTTTTGCCCCAAAAAATTGATTTTTTGACTGTTATTTTACTATTCAAACCGTAATTTTTGACTTCTTCTCTCACATGTGGACCCCACTTTTCTTCTAACGGTCAAAAAATCAATTCTCAAAATCTCTATCAAACA
>NW_019247124.1:0-2428 GCF_002742605.1 Olea europaea var. sylvestris | reverse complement strand
TTTTTTTTAAATGTGGTTCAAACGTGCCTTATGTAAGAATATAAAACCATTTTTTTGAGAAATTTTCTTGATTATTTATAAGTGTAGTATCGGTATTATTAATTAAAAAAAAGCGAAAGAAAAAAAAGGAAAGAAATTGGGGCATTCGTCCATCGTTCACTCCACCTATAGTCAGGACCGGCGCTATGGAGAAATCCCATTTTCTTTTACTATTATCTTCTTATTCCTATAATTATCCCGATTCCCAAGCTAATGTGGCCAGCTCCGGAGCAGCCTCGGCGCGGCCTATTTGCACTCCAGCTATACAAGACCACAACCGAGCTAAAATCGGATCATTACTAGCAAATGGAGTTAAAGATGAATTAATAGTACCATTTTCCGGAATTAGGTTTGAAATTTGAGAGAAGCCAATGAACATCAGCTGAAGAAGAAACGAGAAGATTACCCACTTTTTTGAAGTCAATGGTGGTGGGCATCGACCGAACATTGTGTGGGCGAGTGCGAGAGCACGGACGAGGTACTTTTGAGATCGGCGGTGACTCGGCGGATGGGGCAGTCGTAGATGACGGCGTTCATGAGGCGCGCCACGGCACGGAGTTGCTGGGAGAGCTGGGCTACTTGAGTAGCGAGGTCGTTGTTTTCAGGCTTGAAGGATTCAGCTTCTTTAGCTGATATTATTACTCTTTCAGCGAGAAGAATTGGGAGAGAAATCTCTTCTTGAATGGAATTTTCTGTTGTGCCATTACCGCAGATTCAAGTTATTTTTCCAGCGGAGGGGAAGTGGAAACCGCCGTGTAGAGTGGAGACTAGTGGTGGAAATAAGCTCGGATTATTTTCGGAATTCACAATTTTTCGGAATCAAATTTTATTAACTTTTAACAAATATATTTAAAAAATTGATTTTTATCAAAATCAAATAAGAAGTTAAGCCCTTGTTTGATTCTATTATTTTCAAAATACATTTTTTCTCACTTCTTTCAACTATACATCCTTCAACAAAATAATATTACACACAAATATAAAAAAAAAAAAATTTACCTTTTAATCACACATTTTCCATAAAATTAAATAAAGACGTGAATAAACATAACTTATACTAAGCACTCAGATAATAACATAATACAATACACTACAATAGGTAATGGAAAATTGTTGGTTACAAACTGATTATACCATCTATTGTAGTGTGCCACGTTATCTGGTCCTTAGCATAAGCTAAACATCAATATTTTGGAGATCAATTTCAGATCCATAAGATTATGTCTTTCTTTTAATACCATGAAAAGTCTGCGTAGGTGGTAGAAAACATCTTGCATCAAATTAAAGGATTGTTTTGTACAGATTTAGTAAAATTCATTTTGAGTTGCCCATTTTTACAATAAAATTCATTTGTACATATATTCATAACTTTTGTTTCCTTTTACCTGTACTTCCTTCCAAAAAATCATTTTTTTCACAAAACCAATTCTGGAAAAAAAAAATGCATCAAACATGCCCTAAATATTTTGTGTAATTGTACTGTTTTTGAACTTTATTTAGCCCATAATTGGCCCTCATTTCATAAAATTCATTTTTTCGCAACTCATTATCAATTATATATTTAATGGAATTTGCAACTTTTCAATTACAAATTTCATCAACCTTTATTAAAATTTACTAAATTAAATAATGGCTAATCAAAACTATATCACCATTGCCCTCATCCTACCATTTGTTGCATCCGTGTGCCAACCTTTTGAAATTATAGCACTATGTTCACAATTAATAGAGAGCTTTTATCACATTATCACGGATAGATGAATTGAAGCAAGAGAAGGAGTTCCATAAACACCGATTTTATGAAAGTTCATTTCGGATTAATTTTATATTGGAAGGATTGAAGTAAAAGAATAAGTTCAAGCAGGAGAATAAATTTTACCATATTCAAAATTTTAAATGAAAATTGAAATTGCCACTTACTTTATTTTGGAGTAAAAGATAACTTTTTGATAAAATTATTTTATCCTTTTAATCTTGAATAATGTTGTTCGAATAGGGCCAATGTCGACCTTGTCGAATGGGGGACGATGTGGCACCTAACTTTATCCTTTTAATCTTGAATGATGCTGTTCGAACAGGGCCACATCAATTTTTAAAACAGGAAACGATGTGGTACCCCCTCCTGAGTGGACAGGGCCAAAATGGTCATGTCAGTCTAGCACGATTGTTTAATCTTACATTGCATGAATGTCTTTAACGTATAAATAAATATTTTATGCTAGCTTGGACTTTCAAAGATGATAGTGACGTGATCAATTGCTTCTTGGACAGTCTCAAATCCGTGGAATCAAGCCTTTTATTTAATTAAAAAAAAGTAAAATTTAATTAGGGGATTTCATTTAAAAGACTTAGTCAAATTAATTGTTGGTTTAAAAAGTCCAACTATGTT
>NW_019247123.1:0-1431 GCF_002742605.1 Olea europaea var. sylvestris | reverse complement strand
CACTCATTAAACAAATAGAGCACCAGATTGATTTTTTGACAGATCGATAATTCGGAATGGTGGTCAGCACATAGGAATAACCCAGAGGTGAGAAAGGAACTTCAAAAGCAAGATAAGTTCTTCGCCAAAGGAAATGTGAGAGAGAGCATAAGTCCTTGCGCAATACCCATGCTACTTGTACCTGAGAAGGATGGATCTTGGAGAATGTGTGTTGATTTCAGGGCTATCAACAATATTACAATAAAGAATACACATCCCATTCCTAGGCTAGATGATATGTCAGATGAATTGTATGGTCTTGTAAAGTAGGTACTATCAAATTATGATGGAGGGTGACGAATGGAAAAGTGCCTTTAAAACCAAACGTGAATTGTGTGATTTGTTGGTCGTGCCCTTCAGTCTAACTAATGCGCCAAGTACATTCATGAGGTTAATGAATCATGCATTGTGGGTATAAGGTAGACTTGGTGTGGTATATTATGATGATATTTTGGTGTATAGTAAGAGCTTGGATGAACTTAATGATCATTTGCATTGTGTGCTTGATGTATTGAGAAAAGAGAAACTCTATGCCAATTTTAAAAAAATATTCCCTTTGCATGGACAAATTGTCTTTCTTGGACATGTTGGCAAGGGAAATTGAGGTGGATGAAGAAAAAGGTAAAGGCTATCAAGGAATGCCACACCTACATCAATACATCAATCACGGAGGTGTTTTCATGGTTCCACTATTTTGTATTAGAGACTTGTCAAAATTTTCAGTACACTAGCCTTGCCACTCACTGAAATTGTCAAGAAATCTATGGACTTTAAGTGGGGTATGGAGAAAGATCGTGCATTTCAAGATACTAAAGAAAGTTTATGTAATGTTCCTCTACTAGCATTACCTGGTTTTTTAAGACTTTGGAAACCGAATGTGATGCCTCAGGAATAGGTATAGGAGCTATTCTGATGCAAGAGAAGTGAGCAATAGCCTATGGAGACTTGGTAACACTATTGTCGAAGGAATTTTTCATACATACCAACCATGAGACCTTTAAGCACTTGAAGAGACAAGGTAAGCTCAATAGAAGGCATGCTAAGTGGATGGAATTCTTTGAGACCTTCACTTGTGTAATTAAGCACAAACGAGGTAAGGAAACATTGTGGTTGATGCATTATCACGAAGGTAAGGCTGCTGGGATTTGAATATGTTGAGGAATTTTATGCTAATGATGATGATTTGCTAATGTGTACGAGGCTTGAGCAAAGGCAACATTTTGAATGTTTTATAGACTTGATGGGTACTTGTCTAGAGAGAACAAACTCTATGTACCAGATAATTCTGTGTGTGAGCTACTAGTGCAACAGGCACAGGGTGGTGGGTTAATGGGACATTTTGGGGTGAAAAAGACTTTAGATGTTGCACGAATATTTTTTTTTTTGGCTAAA
>NW_019247122.1:1263-1431 GCF_002742605.1 Olea europaea var. sylvestris | reverse complement strand
TCGCGACGGTGTCTGAATGGGCTGAAATTTGACTGATTGATCGGAAAGAAAAATCGCACCGGGGGCAATTTGGTCATTTTTCGTGACGGTGTCGGATGGGCCAAAATTTGACAGATTGATCTGAAACAAAATTCGCGCCGAGGGAAATTTCGTCATTTTTCGCGACGT
>NW_019247122.1:0-967 GCF_002742605.1 Olea europaea var. sylvestris | reverse complement strand
TGATTGATCTTAAAGAAAAATCGCTCCGGGGGCAATTTGGTCATTTTTCGCGACGGTGTCGGATGGGCCAAAATTTGAATGATTGATCTGAAACAAAATTCGCGCCGAGGAAAATTTCGTCATTTTTCGCGACGGTGTCTGAATGGGCTAAAATTTGATTGATTGATCGAGAACAAAAATCGCGCCGGGGGGAATTTCGTCATTTTTCGCGACGGTGTCTGAATGGGCTAAAATTTGAGTGATTGATCGAAAACAAAAATCGCGCCAGGGGCAATTTCGTCATTTTTCGCGACGGTGTCTGAATGGGTTAAAATTTGATTGATTGATTGAGAACAAAAATCGCGCCGGGGGCAATTTCGTCATTTTTCGCGACGGTGTCTGAATGGGCTAAAATTTGAGTGATTGATCGAAAACAAAAATCGCGCCGGGGGCATTTTCGTCATTTTTCACGACGGTGTCGGTATGGGCTAAAATTTGATTGATTGATCGAGAACAAAAATCGAGCCGGGGGAAATTTCGTCATTTTTCGCGACGGTGTCGGAATGGGCTAAAATTTGACTGATTGATCGGAAACAAATGTCGCGCCGGGGGCAATTTCGTCATTTTTCACGACGGTGTCTGAATGGGCTAAAATTTGACAGATTGATCGGAGACAAAAATTGAGCCGGGGGAAATTTCATCATTTTTCGCGACGGTGTCGGAATGGGCCAAAATTTGACTGATTGATCGGAAACAAAAATCGCGCCGGGGGCAATTTCGTCATTTTTCATGACGGTGTTGGAATGAGCTAAAATTTGATTGATTGATCGGAAAAAAAATTGCCCCGGGGCAATTTCGTCATTTATCGCGACGGTGTCTGAATGTGTTAAAATTTGACTGATTGTTCGGAAACAAAAATCGTGCCGGGGGCAATTTCGTCATTTTTCACGACGGTGTCTGAATGGGCTAAAATTTGACTGATTGATCG
>NW_019247121.1:0-1431 GCF_002742605.1 Olea europaea var. sylvestris | reverse complement strand
TTTTAGCCATTTTTTGAAAGAATGAGCACTTGCATATTTGGAACGCTTGGATAGTCGGCGTACGAAGAATTGAGCGTAACTTTAGCGCACGGTGTCCATTTTGGGCCCATAAGTACTTTTTGGAAATGTAACGACCGTTTTGGATTGAACTCACAACTTCGTCATGACGTATGAGGGATTTTAGCCATTTTTTGAAAGAATGAGCAGTTGCATATTTGGAACGCTTGGATAGTCGGAGTACGAAGAATTGAGCGTAACTTTTGCGTACGGTGTCCGTTTTGGGCCCATAAGTACTATTGGGAAATGTAGCGACCGTTTTGGATTGAACTCAAGACTTCGTCGTGACGTATGAGGGATTTCGGCCTTTTTTCTAAAGTTTGAGCGCATCCATATTTGTGACGATTGGAGAGTCGGCTTACGACGAATTGAGCGTAACTTTTGCAGAGGGTGTCCGTTTAGGGCCCATAAGTACTTTTTGGAAATGTAGCGACCGTTTTGGATTGAACTCACAACTTCATCGTGACGTATGAGGGATTTTAGCCATTTTTTGAAAGAATGAGCACATGCATATTTGGAACGCTTGGATAGTCGGCGTACGAAGAATTGAGTGTAACTTTCACGCACGGTGTCCATTTTGGGCCCATAAGTACGTTTTGGAAATGTAACGACCGTTTTGGATTGAACTCACAACTTCATCGTGACGTATGAGGGATTTTAGGCATTTTTTGAAAGAATGAGCACATGCATATTTGGAACGCTTGGATAGTCGGCGTACGAAGAATTGAGCTTAACTTTTGGACACGGTTGCCGTTTTGGGCCCATAAGTACTATTGGGAAATGTAGCGACCGTTGTGGATTGAACTCAAAACTTCATCATGACGTATGAGGGATTTTAGGCATTTTTTGAAAGAATGAGCACATGCATATTTGGAACGCTTGGATAGTCGGCGTACGAAGAATTGAGCTTAACTTTTGGACACGGTTGCCGTTTTGGGCCCATAAGTACTATTGGGAAATGTAGCGACCGTTGTGGATTGAACTCAAAACTTCATCATGACGTATGAGGGATTTTAGGCATTTTTTGAAAGAATGAGCACATGCATATTTGGAACGCTTGGATAGTCGGCGTACGAAGAATTGAGCTTAACTTTTGGACACGGTTGCCGTTTTGGGCCCATAAGTACTATTGGGAAATGTAGCGACCGTTGTGGATTGAACTCAAAACTTCATCATGACGTATGAGGGATTTTAGCCATTTTTTGAAAGAATGTGCACTTGCATATTTGGAATGCTTGGTTAGTCGGAGTACGAAGAATTGAGCGTAACTTTTGTGTACGGTGTCCGTTTCGGGCCCATAAGTACTATTGGGAAATGTAGCGACCGTTTTGGATTGAACTCACAACTTCGTCGTGACGTATGAGGGATTTTAGC
>NW_019247120.1:0-1431 GCF_002742605.1 Olea europaea var. sylvestris | reverse complement strand
AATTGTCAAAATCCCTCATACGTCACGACGAAGTTGTGAGTTCAATCCAAATGGGTCGCTACATTTCCGAAAAGTACTTATGGCCCAAAACGGACACCGTTTGCATAAGTTACGCTCATTTCTTCGAAGGTCGAAAAATCCAAGCGTTAAAAATATATGAGTGGTCGAAAATCCAAGTGTTAAAAATATGCGAGTGGTCGTTCTTCAAAAAAAGGACGAAAACCCTAATACGTCACTACGAAATCGTGAGCTAAACCCAAAACGGTCGCTACATTTCCGAAAAGTACTTATGGTCCCAAAACGAACACCGTCTTCGAAAGTTATGCTCGATTCTTCGAATGCCGTCAATCCAAATATGCAGGTGCTCGTTCTTCAAAAAATATTCAAAATTTCTCATACGTCACGACGAAGTTGTGAGTTCAATCCAAAAGGGTCGCTACATTTCCGAAAAGTACTTATGGGCCCAAAACGGACACCGTTTGCATAAGTTACGCTCATTTCATCGAAGGTCGAAAATCCAAGCGTTAAAAATATGCAAGGGATCATTCTTCAAAAAAAGGACGAAAACCCTAATACATCATTATGAAATCGTGAGCTAAACCCAAAACGGTCGCTACATTTCCGAAAAGTACTTATGGTCCCACAACGGACACCGTCTTCCAAAGTTATGCTCCATTCTTCGAACGCCATCAATCCAAATATGCAGCTGCACGTTCTTCAAAAAATGGTCAAAATGCCTCATACATCCCGACGAAGATGTGAGTTCAATCCAAAAGGGTCGCTACATTTCCGAAAAGTACTTATGGGCCCAAAACGGACACCGTTTGCATAAGTTACGCTCATTTCTTCGAAGGTCGAAAATCCAAGCGTTAAAAATATGCGATTGGCCGTTCTTCAAAAAAAGGACGAAAACCCTAATACGTCACTACGAAATTGTGAGCTAAACTCAAAACGATAGCTACATTTCCGAAAAGTAGTTATGGTCCCAAAACGGACACAGTCTTCGAAAGTTATGCTCGATTCTTCGAACGCCGTCAATCCAAATATGTAGGTGCTCGTTCTTCAAAAAATATTCAAAATTTCTCATTCGTCACGACGAAGTTGTGAGTTCAATCCAAAAGGGTCGCTACATTTCCGAAAAGTACTTATGGGCCCAAAACGGACACCGTTTGCATAAGTTAGGCTCATTTCTTCGAATTTCGAAAATCCAAGCGTTAAAAATATGCGATTGGTCGTTCGTCAAAAAAAGGACGAAAACCCTAATACGTCATTACGAAATCATGAGCTAAACCCAAAACGGTCGCTATATTTTCGAAAAGTATTTATGGTCCCATAACGGACACCGTCTTCGAAAGTTATACTCGATTCTTCGAACGCCGTCAATCCAAATATGCAGCTGCACGTTCTTCAAAAAATGGTCAAAATCCCTCA
>NW_019247119.1:0-1431 GCF_002742605.1 Olea europaea var. sylvestris | reverse complement strand
ATATCATGGAAATATTTTTAGATATTGCTTAAAAAACTTTCCAAAAAAAATTAAAATTCATACACTAATAAAAATATGGTAAATACAAATTTCGTGCAACGCACATGATAGCGATTAGTATAAAATAATAACTACTTGAATTTATAAAAGTTCATACTAATTTTTTACAATACACACACTACATTTGGCATTTTTTTTTTCATTTTGTACAAATTAATTATTTACGGTTACGACGGGTTTGAAATGCCTCTTTTCGAGAAAGTGTTAATAAAACACAACTATCATTGACGTAGATTTTTAACTCCTTTCAAATGAGATGGCATTGTAGGAAAGTTTATAAAAGTTGGAATGATTGGGGGTTTTGAGTTAAAACTAAGGATAAATAGCGCAAAAGGTCCTTGCCTTTTAATGTTATTATGTAAAATGTTCATACCTTTCACATTTCATTACAAAAAAGGTCATTTTCATCTAGTTTTTCAATAAAATGATGATTTTACCCTCTATTCAAATAAAACAAATTGAAGAGATAAATTAACAACTACAACCATAGTCCTTAAGGTTTTAAAAAATTTACAACGAAATCATAAATCCTCCACCACTACCACTTTCACAACCTACCAAGCTACCATCCATTGATCCACATAGCAACATCTTTTGGCCACCATGTCCACTGGACTCCACCACCACCAATCTCGCCTCACTCCAGCACCGTCTTCCCACACATATTTGAAAGATTGGAGCACTTAGGACTCACCAATTTTGATCTGACAGCTCTCATCGTGCATTGCACCCGTAGAGAGTTTTGGACCAAAAATTGAAATGGTTGAGGGGATAATTTGTTCAATTAGATTCATACCCATTGTCATTTGGGTTTGTTGATGGTTCGATTGATGCCAATTTGGGTATTTTGTGTTATGGGATGCATGAATTGAAAGAGAATAGTTTGACAAATGGACGTCGTCATTGCCGAATGTTCTAGAATTACAACAAATAAATAATTTAAGGCAGATTTGATTTATGTGAGGCCATGTATAGGTTCATCGTGGCGAAGGGCAACCGTCGATGGTGGTGCGCGACCATGGGTGGCGCCGAAAGTGTGATTGCCGTGAAGGGTTGTATACGACAGTTTAGTATTTTGAGTTATAAATGTGGTTGTTTTGAACAGATTGGTGATCAATACTGTGGGGGAGGATGTTGGGGAGAGTGAGGAGAGGCTTGTGGTCGTGGTGTTCTACGGGTGTTGTGGCTGGAAGGTGGTGCTATGTGGATCTATAGGTGACGGCTTGGTGGGTTGTGAAAGTGGTGGTAATGGGGAATTTAGGACTTATCAGTAATGTTTTAAAAAATTTAGGACTATGATTGCAATTATTTATTTACATTTCTTTTTGTTTTATTTGAATACAGGGTAAAATCGTCATTTTATTAAAAAAA
>NW_019247118.1:0-1431 GCF_002742605.1 Olea europaea var. sylvestris | reverse complement strand
TTTTTTTTTTAATCTTATTTTCGTATCTAAGTTTTGAGATATTAAAACCAAGTCTCTCTCAACCTTTTATTTACTTGCCCATGCCATCCAATTCAAAATTTCCATCCATGTTTGCAATTAATGTCCGATAAATGAAGAAGAAGAAAAAATAAAAATAAAAGTCGTCTTCTTCCTCACCATAAATCCCCACCTAAACTCACTCAATAGTGCTAAAATCCACATACTTCACATCCCCAACCTGATTCTTCACCCTATCACCATCACCAGGGTTATTCGAAGCTCAGGTTGTCTAGCAAAACTCACAAAACTACTAAATCTTAGTGTTTTCTCTTTTTTTTGAAATCATACTTCATTTGAAAAAAATTGTCCGATTCTAAATCTTGAGATAACGAATAGTTAGAGTGATGGTGCTAAAATTGATTTTGGATGGAGATAAAAGGTTAGGAGTTGTGTTTCCAAGATGAAAGGTACGTGACGATTTGCACTTTTGAGTAGACCCCGTTTGCAATTTTTTCCCTAAAACAAGAGTTTTTTTCACACAAAATCAACTGCTGTTGGGATGAAATTCATCCAAAATGACCACTTGCGCCAAAATTACAAAGTTTTGTGACCATTTGCGCATATTTGAAAGGTTTGCACTATTTTTTGTGATATGGGTAAAGGTTTGAGACCATTTGTGCCAATTTTTCCAAAAGAAATATAGAGAGAGATTTTTTATTTTTTAAAATCTCAATTTGATTTTATAGGTCAATTAAAATGAAGTATGCAGTGGGATTAAACTATAACGCTCCAAAATCTATTTCATTTTTATATTATAAAAATAATCTTGAGGTGTTACCAAAATCAATCTTCTTTGTTTAATTTAAGCGAAAAGTCTTTTTGTTTTTTAATCTGTAATTCGATAATGATAAACTAACAATTTAAGTAAACGTTTTTACGTTAAATAAAATCTTAAAGTACTATGATTTCAAACCATAAATTTAGTTTAACATAAAAAGTCAAATGTTCGAATACAAGAAAATTACTAAATACTGTGCACAGAATTTAACATAAAAATGTTTTTCAATAGGACAAAAGAAATTTGTAAATTAACATCTTTAGAATTTTTACTTGGCGATCCCATAAACGTTACTCGATCAATCTTTCACACGTCCACACGACCCGTTCTAATCTCAAAAGTTATTGTCAGAATGAGTATTTTGAAAACACTCAATAAGAAATATATACATATTCTTATTAACATGATATAAATATAAAATGGTATGATATATCGACATTTCTTAAATTTAGAGTAAACTGGTCGCAATATCCAATAGCCCAAGGAATTTCATAAGAATTTTTATATCCCATGTGATTTACATATTTGATCAAACAGTCCATCCCGCCCCTTCCCGAACAAACCTCTAAGGCGGGGTGGATCAAGGTGGGGAC
>NW_019247117.1:0-1431 GCF_002742605.1 Olea europaea var. sylvestris | reverse complement strand
TTCGCGACGATGTCGGAATGCGCTAAAATTTGACTGGTTGATAGGAAACAAAAACCGCGCCGGGGAAAATTTCGTCATTTTTTGCGACTCTCTCAGAATTGGCTAAATTTTGACAGGTTGATCGGAAACAAAAATCGCGTTGGGGGCAATTTCGTCATTTTTAGCGACTGTGTCGGAATTGGCTAAAATTTGACAGGTTGATCGGAAACAAAAATCGCGCCGGGGCAATTTTGTCATTTTTCGCGACGATGTCGGAATGGGCTAAAATTTGATTGGTTGATCGGAAACAAAAACCGCGCCGGGGGCAATTTCTTCATTTTTCGCGACTGTGTCGGAATGGTCTAAAATTTGACATTTTGATCGGAAACAAAAATTACGTCGGGGGCAATTTCGTCATTTTTCTCGACTGTGTCGGAATGGGCTAAAATTTGACAGGTTGATAGGAAACAAAATCGCGTCGGGGACAATTTCGTCATTTTTCGCGACTGTGTCGGAATGGGCTAAAATTTGACAGGTTGATAGGAAACAAAATCGCGTCGGGGACAATTTCGTCATTTTTCGCGACTGTGTCGGAATGGGCTAAAATTTGACAGGTTGATAGGAAACAAAAATCACGCTGGGGCAATTTCTTCCTTTTTCTCGACTGTGTCGAAATGGGCTAAAATTTGACAGGTTGATCGGAAATAAAAACCGAAGCAGGGTCAATTTCGTCATTTTTCGCGACAGTGTCGGAATGGGCTAAAATTTGACAGGTTGATCGGAAACAAAAATCGCGTCGACGACAATTACGTCATTTTTCGCGACTGTGTCGGAATTGGCTAAAATTTCATAGGTTGATCGGAAACAAAAATCGCGTCGACGACAATTACGTCATTTTTCGCGACTGTGTCGGAATTGGCTAAAATTTCATAGGTTGATCGGAAACAAAAATCGCGTCGACGACAATTACGTCATTTTTCGCGACTGTGTCGGAATTGGCTAAAATTTCATAGGTTGATCGGAAACAAAAATCGCGTCGACGACAATTACGTCATTTTTCGCGACTGTGTCGGAATGGGCTCAAATTAGACAGGTTGATCAGGAACAAAAACCGCGCAAGGAGAATTTCGTCATTTTTCGCAACTGTGTCGGAACTGGCAAAAATTTGACAGGTTGATCGGAAACAAAAATCGCGCCGGGGACTATTTTGTCATTTTTCGCGACGATATCGGAATGTGCTAAACTTTGACCGGTTGATCGGAAACAAAAATCGCGCCGAGGAAAATTTCGTCATTTTTCGCGACTGTATCGGAATTGGCTAAAGTTTGACAGGTTGATCGGAAACAAAAATCGCGCCGAGGGCTATTTAGTCATTTTTCGCGACGATGTCGGAATGCGCTAAAATTTGACTGGTTGATAGGAAACAAAAACCGCGCCGGGGAAAAATTCGTC
>NW_019247116.1:0-1431 GCF_002742605.1 Olea europaea var. sylvestris | reverse complement strand
CGTCGGGGTCAATTTCGTCATTTTTCGTGACTGTGTCGAAATGTGCTCAAATTTGACAGGTTGATCGAGAACAAAAATCGCGCTAGGAGCAATTTCGTCATTTTTTGCGCCCGTGTCGGAATTGGCTAAAATTTGACAGGTTGATCGTAAACAAAAATCGCGCCGGGGGCAATTTCGTCATTTTTCGTGACTGTGTCGAAATGTGCTCAAATTTGACAGGTTGATCGAGAACAAAAATCGCGCCGGGAGCAATTTCGTCATTTTTTGCGCCTGTGTCGAAATTGGCTAAAATTTGACAGGTTGATCGTAAACAAAAATCGCGCCGGGGGCAATTTCGTCATTTTTCGCGCCTGTGTCGGAATGTGCTCAAATTTGACAGGTTGATCGGGAAAAAAACCTGCGCCGGGGGCAATTTCGTCATTTTTCACGACAGTGTCGGAATTGGGTAAAATTTGACAGGTTGATCGGAAACAAAAATCGCGCCGAGGGCAATTTCGTCATTTTTTGCGACTGTGTCGGAATGGGCTGAAATTTGACAGGTTGATCGGAAACAAAAATCGCGCCAGGGTCTGTTTCGTCATTTTTTGCGATTGTGTCGGAATGTGCTCAAATTTGACAGGTGGATCGTAAACAAAAATCGCGCCGTGGCCAATTTCGTCATTTTTCGCGCCTGTGTCGGAATTGGCTAAAATTTGACACGTTGATCGGAAACAAAAATCGCGCCGGGGGCAATTTTGTCATTTTTTGCGACTGTGTCGTAATGGGCTGAAATTTGACAGGTTGAACGGAAACAAAAATCGCTCCGGGGTCAATTTCGTCATTTTTCGCGACTGTGTCGGAATGGGCTCAAATTTGACTGGTTGAACGGAAACAAAAATCTCGCTGGGGTCAATTTCGTCAGTTTTCGCGGCTGTGTCGGAATGGGCTAAAATTTGGCAGGTTGATCGAAAATAAAAATCGCGTTGGGGTCAATTTCATCATTATTCTCGACTGTGTCGGGATGGGCTAAAATTTGACTGGTTGATCGGAAACAAAAACCGCGCTAAGGGCAATTCCGTTATTTTTCGCGACTGTGTCGAAATGTGCCCAAATTTGACTGGTTGATCGGGAACAAAAACCGTGCCGGGGGCAATTTCGTCATTTTTCGCGCCTGTGTCGGAATTGGCTAAAATTTGACAGGTTGATCGGAAACAAAAATCGCGTCGAGGGCAATTTCGTCATTTTTCGCGACTGTGTCGGAATGGGCTGAAATTTAACAAGTTGATCGGAAACAAAAATCCCGCTGGGGTCAATTTCGTCATGTTTCACGACTGTGTCGGAATGGGCTCAAATTTGACCGGTTGATCGTGAACAAAAATCGCGCCGGGGTCAATTTCGTCATTTTTCGCGACCGTGTCGGAATGGGCTGAAATTTGGCAGGTTGATAGAAAA
>NW_019247115.1:0-1431 GCF_002742605.1 Olea europaea var. sylvestris | reverse complement strand
TGAGGTCTTTATTTCCGATAAACCGGTCAAATTTTAGCCAATTCCGACACAGTCGCAAAAAATGACGAAATTGCCCCAGGCGCATTTTTTGTTTCCGATCAGCCTGTCAAATTTAGGCCAATTCCGACACAGTCGCGAAAAATGACGAAATTGCCCCTGGGGCGATTTTTGTTCCCGATCAACCTGTCAAATTTGAGCCAATTCCGACAAAATCGCGAAAAATGACGAAATTGCCCCCGACGCGGTTTTTGTTTCCGATCAACCTGTCAAATTTTATCCAATTCCGACACAGACGAGAAAAATGACGAAATTGCCCCTGGCGCGGTTTTTGTTCACGATCAACCTGTCAAATTGTAGCCAATTCCAACACAGTCTCGAAAAATGACGGAATTGCCCCCGACGCGGTTTTTGTTCACGATCAACAAGTCAAATTTTATCAAATTTCGACACAGTCGTGAAAAATGACGAAATTTTCCCCAGCGCGGTTTTCGTTTCCGATCAACCTGTCAAATTCTGGCCAACTCTGACACAGTCGCGAAAAATGACGAAATTGCCCCCGGCGTGGTTTTTGTTCCCGATCAAGCTGTCAAATTTTAACCAATTCTGACACAGTCGCGAAAAATGACGAAATTGCCCCCGACGCGGTTTTTGTTTCCAATCAACCTTTCAAATTTCAGCCAATTCCGACACAGTCGCGAAAAATGACGAAATTACCCCCGACGCGGTTTTTGTTTCAGATCAACCTTTCAAATTGTAGAAAATTCCGACACAGTCTCAAAAAATGACGAAATTGCCCCCGGCGCATTTTTTGTTCCCGATGAACCTGTCAAATTTTAGCCAATTCCGAAACAGTCGCGAAAAATGACAAAATCGCCCCCGGCGCGATTTTTGTTCCCGATCAACCTGTCAAATTTTAGGCAATTCCGACACATTCGCGAAAAATAACGAAATTGCCCACGGCGCGATTTTTGTTCCCGATCAACCTTTCAAATTTTGGCCAATTCCGACACCGTCACGAAAAATGACGAAATTGCCCCCGGCGCGGCTTTTGTTCCCGATTAACCTGTCAAATTTTAGCCAATTCCGACACAGTCGAGAAAAATGACGAAATTACCCCTGGCGCGGTTTTCGTTCCCGATGAACCTGTCAAATTTTAGCCAAATCCGACAAAATCGCGAAAAATGACGAAATTGCCCCCGACGGGATTTTTTTTTCCGATCAACCTGTCAAATTTTAGCCAATTCCGAAACAGTCGAGAAAAATGACGAAATTGCCCCCGGCGCGATTTTTGTTCCCGATCAACCGGTCAAATTTGATCCACTTCCGACGCAGTCGCGAAAAATGACGTAATTGCCCCCGGCGCGGTTTTTGTTTCCAATCAACCTTTCAAATTTCAGCCAATTCCGACACAGTCGTGAAAAATGACGAAAT
>NW_019247114.1:0-1431 GCF_002742605.1 Olea europaea var. sylvestris | reverse complement strand
TTTTTGGAAATGTAGCGACCGTTTTGGATTGAACTCACCACTTCGTCGTGACGTATCAGGGATTTTGGCCATTTTTCGAAAGAGTGGGTACTTGTATATTTGGAACGCTTCGATTGTCGACGTACGAAGAATTGAGCATAACTTTTGCACCCGGTGTCCGTTTTGGGCCAGTAAGTCCTTTTTGGAAATATAGCGACCGTTTTGGATTGAACTCACCACTTCATCATGACGTATGAGGGATTTCAGCCATTTTTCAAAAGAGTGAGCACTTCCATATTTGGAACGCTTGGATTGTCGACGTACGAAGAATTGAGCGTAACTTTTGCACACGATTTTCGTTTTGGGACCATAAGTACTTTTTGAAAATGTAGCGACCGTTTTGGATTGAACTCACAACTTCATCATGACGTATGAGGGATTTCCGCCATTTTTTGAAAGAGTGAGCACTTGCATAGTTAGAATGCTTAGATTGTCGGGGTACGAAGAATTGAGCATAACTTTTGCACCCGGTGTCCGTTTTGGGCCCGTAAGTACTTTTTGGAAATGTAGCGACCGTTTTGGATTGAACTCACAACTTCGTCGTGACGTATGAGGGATTTCGGCCATTTTTTGAAAGTGTGAGCACTTGCATATTTGGAACGCTTGGATTATCGGTGTACGAAGAATTGAGCTTAACTTTTGTACACGGTGTCCGTTTTGAGCCCGTAAGTACTTTTTGGAAATGTAGCGACCATTTTAGATTGAACTCAACACTTCGTCGTGACGTAAGAGGGATTTTGGCCATTTTTCGAAAGAGTGAGCACTTGCATATTTGGAACGCTTGGATTGTCGGCGTACGAAGAATTGAGCGTAACTTTTGCACCCGGTGTCCATTTTGGGCCCGTAAGTCCTTTTTGGAAATGTAGCGACCATTTTGGATTGAACTCACCACTTCGTCGGGACGTACGAGGGATTTTGGCCATTTTTGGAAAGAATGAGCACTTGCATATTTGGAACGCTTGGATTATCGGTGTACGAAGAATTGAGCTTAACTTTTGTACACGGTGTCCGTTTTGAGCCCGTAAGTACTTTTTGGAACTGTAGCGACCATTTTGGATTGAACTCACCACTTCGTCGGGACGTACGAGGGATTTTGGCCATTTTTGGAAAGAATGAGCACTTGCATATTTGGAACGCTTGGATTATCGGTGTACGAAGAATTGAGCTTAACTTTTGTACACGGTGTCCGTTTTGAGCCCGTAAGTACTTTTTGGAACTGTAGCGACCATTTTGGATTGAACTCAGAACTTCATCGTGACGTACGAGGGATTTCGGCCATTTTTCGAAAGAGTGAGCACTTGCATATTTAGAACGCTTGGATTGTCGGGGTACGAAGAATTGAGCGTAACTTTTGCACCCGGTGTCCGTTTTGGATTGAACTCACAACTTCAT
>NW_019247113.1:0-1431 GCF_002742605.1 Olea europaea var. sylvestris | reverse complement strand
CTATTTTTCCACATTCTACGACATCATTTTTTGTACAGTACTCATTTTCAACCATACATTTTTCATTAAAATAATATTTTTTTGATAAGTAATCAAGTAATTTTATTAATAGATAATATATGGGGGGTGTATTATCAATTTAAATAGGAAAGAAATGGCATAAAATTTGGTAGTCTTTCTACATAATTTGTGGCTGTAGCCTTAAACCAAGTATACAAAGTCATATAAAACAATTCTCTAATTTGCTCCGTTGTTCTTGCTTGGTCTTCGGAACAATGACTGTTCCTTTCTCTCCATACACACCATACAATGCATCTTGGAATAAGGTTTCACGCAAGCCTACTATCCTTATCTCGGGGTTTTCTCCTCCATGCCCGTAACACATCCTCTATATGCCTAGGCGTCACCCAATCCATATGTTGGGAAGCTAGAATAGTGTTCCACAACCTCCGGACACCTTCACGTCATTCATTTCTCCGTTTCTCTTGCACATATAACACCATTCGGTAACGTAAAAACCTTTTCTACGAAGATTATCTACCGTTAATGTCTGCCTCCTCACAACTGTCCATAACAAGAAAGCCACACGTGGGGGCAGTTTACATTGCCACACCATTTTCCAAGGAAATGAACTCTCCGTCGATCCCAATATGGATCTAAAATAAGTGTAAACTGAGAAAATACCTTCCCGTGCCAACTTCCATCTGCTCCTATCATCCTCTCCCACCTGAATATGCACCTCGTGCAAGGAGGTCAAAAACGGTGCACAATCATCCAGTTTCCAATCCTGCAAACCCCTCTCAAAGGCGATATTCCAGCTATAATTTTCATCGTGTATGGCTAGGACATCATTCACCATAGCGGTAGGCTCCAAGGCAATGCGATGTAATGAAGGAAACCGTGCCTTTAGCGGATTATCTTCACACCAACAATCATCCTAAAATCTGATACTATTGCCATTCCCCGTCACATAAGTCAATTTCTCTCGAAAGTCATTCTATCCTCGTTGGATATACTTCCACAAACTCACCTCTTAAGATTCACGATCCTCGATCAAGCACCAACCCCCCTCTATCACACCAAACTTCGCTCCTATGATTTGTCTCCAAAAACTCTCCCTCTCCACTCCAAATCGCCACAACCGCTTGCCCAATAAAGCCTTATTAAATAGATCAAGGCTCCTCACTCCAAGGCCCCTCATCCTAATAGGAGAACAAACCACACCCCAATTAACCAAATGAAATTTCCTCTCTTTCCCTAGCCCTGTTTAAAGAAACTCCCTTTGAATCCTCTCTAATCTGTTTGCCACTGTACCAGGGATGGGAAACCGTGACAAGAAATAAGTCGGGAGATTAGACAGAGTAGATTTAATGAGAGTAAGGCGACCTCCCTTCGAAAGGTACATACGCTTCCACCCCGCAAACCTCTTCT
>NW_019247112.1:0-1431 GCF_002742605.1 Olea europaea var. sylvestris | reverse complement strand
GTGTCTCTTCCATTTTCTTGAGAGGTACAAGAAAATGTAACTTTAAACTAAGTTACGCTTACAATTCCTAAATTAGGGTTATATATATCCAAGTAGTAGCGTTGTACCCACACGATTTAAACTTTTCACATAAGTTCTCAAGCATTTATGATAACCCCCGCATTTTATTTTTTTTGGATTATTCTTGAACTTAGAGTTTATCAATTCTTTCATAGTTCAATCCATTTATCATTTAGATAATATCCTTATCAGATGCTTTGTGAAAGTCTAAGTACTTTCAAAATAGTGGTCATTGCTTCACATGAATGAAAAATCATTTTCCATTCGAAATTGTACTTCAATCAACCATATTAATTTGATTATTCAAATTAAATCAATGTCATCTTTAAGGTTGTCACTAGACCAACAACGCTTTTTCAAGCATAAAATCAACTTAATTGGTTCCACGATTGAAGTCAAATTCAACAATGAAGAAGACTAAGTATCTTTAACTGTGTGCAACTTTCACATTTGTGGTATTTCACAAATAATATTATTCACATCAAATGATAAAGTACATTTCACCTTATTCACTATATTCACATTTGAATTAATTAATCAACCATCAGTTGAAAAGTTATTTTTGTAAACAATACAACCTTACAAAAGGACACACTACTTAAAATTATTCCTAGAATATTTCGTAATAGTCTTCACAATTTTTGCATAACATAGTTTTTATCATTTACAAAATGAATGTCATTTTACAATCATTATTTTTAAGGATTTGCGGCACCACCGCCAACTATAGATACCATTTGTGCTTCATAAAATATTTTCATACCCCAATAATTGGGCAAGCAATGTCCACTTTAAAATGATTAGGACAAAATCACATTTTGTCACTTTATGCAACTATAATTTTGCACAAGTCATCTCATTTAGTTCCATAGAATTAATTGAGACTATCATCATTAATCAAGATTTGTATAATTTTCAAACCAAAATTCATAGACATATACCGGATTTACAACTTCTTACCGTATATGTCACTTACCGGATTGTGTGTGTGTATATATATATATATATAACATATCGTATATACGACTTATCGTATATGTCGCTCACCGTATCTACAACTTACCGTATATACTGCTTACCGTATTTGCATATTACCGTATTTGCTGCTTGTCGTATTTGTAGCATACTGTATATGCATATGCTGATTTATATATACAGACCAAAAAGTCTCCGAAATTCAAACCCTTGTATGGATTCGCCAAATGAATTCACTATTTGGAATTCACGTTTATACAAATAACATTATAATGTCACATTATCCACCTTTGTATTTTATACAAATAAATTTATTGCACATAATTTCCAGTAACTTACCAAATTTCCATAACAATGAAAAGTCACATGCATTTGTCCACCGTTTTCATTTTCTTT
>NW_019247111.1:0-1431 GCF_002742605.1 Olea europaea var. sylvestris | reverse complement strand
GATCAATAGAAATAGGTCCCAAAACTCATTGGTTTTAACACAATCTGACTATGTGAAAAATGAGTTATCAAAGTTTGCCGTGCTTGATTCCAAGTCTATTGCTGTACCACTTGCATGTCATTTTAAGCTTAGTAAGGATCAATGTCCTCGTGATGAATCTGACATTAAATACATGAAAAAGGTTTCATATTCTAATGTTGTTGGATCTGTTATGTATACCATGGTGTGCACTAGACCAAATGTAGCTCATGCTATAAGTACTTTGAGTAGATTTATGTCAAACCCTAGTCCTGAACATTGGTCTGCCATGAAGTGGTTACTAAGATACTTAAGAAGTTCAGCTCATTTAGGCCTATGTTATAAACCCAGTAAAGAAGGTGTTATTTTAAAAGGTTTTGTAGACTCGGACTATGCTGGAAATAGAGATAATAGAAAATCTACTACCTCTTATATGTTTACTCTGTATAATACATGTATTAGCTAAAAATCTCAGTCACAGTTTATTGTAACTTTATCTACAACTGAAGCTGAGTATGTAGCAGCAACTGAGGCTATTAAAGAGGCTTTATGGTTAAAAGGTTTGCTGGAAGAGGTAACTGAATTTGTTAATCCTGTTGTAGTTTATTTTGACAATCAAAGTGCAATTCATTTATGTAAAAATCCTATTTTTATGAAAGAACAATGCACTTAGATGTTTGCATTTTATAAGGGATGTAATTCAAAAAGAATCCATATTACTTGAGAAAATACCAACTCAATTTAATCCAGCTGATATGGGAACTAAGGTACTCCCCCCTTCTAAGTTTAAATCATGTCTACAAATGTTAAGAATTGATACTGGGTAAATTCTTTGTGATGTTACAGGTACAAAACTTCTAAGTGGCGATGATCATGAGAAAGTTTGCAACAATTGCAGTGAAAGATCATTGTTCTTCTTTTCTCTGTCTTGATCATTGGCATCAAGGGAGAGATTTTATTGAGCTGTGATGCCAATTTAATTGGCCCAGTCCAATGTGTGGGCAATGATGACATAAAGGCCCAGTTTTTTAATCAGACACTATACCATTGCCCAATAACGCGACCCAAAATTAAGCCCAAAACACAGCCCAAATGAGTTAAATGCGTGTGCTACTCTGGTTCCTTGGATTGCCTCGGTTTGAGATCCATGGTGATGACTTGTGATATAAATAGGCCCTAAGTATTGCCCTAATAACCATTCATCTGATTTTTCTCTTGTGTGAGAAGCTTCTAGTCTCTCTATCTTCAACTTTGTGTCTCCTCTCGTCTTTAGTCACTGTGACTTCTCTGGAATCTCTATACTCTCTTTTTTTAGAGAGATTTGTACATGCCGAGTCTTGGTGATTCTTTGATGTATAGTTTGAAAGGTGTATTTTGTGTTTTGGGTGATCTTTGTGAACTATAGAAGTAGCT
>NW_019247110.1:0-1431 GCF_002742605.1 Olea europaea var. sylvestris | reverse complement strand
TATTTCAAGTAGCAACAAAAAGCAACCGATTCGTAAACTATGAGATGTAACAGATTGCATTGTCTATGAAATATGCTATTTCTACTCTAATCAATATATCATTCGCATATCGTAGTCATAAATACGGGAGAATGGGGTGGACCAGTGAGTCATTCTTCATCTTCCGATTCCCCAGATTCCGAAGTCTCTCCGTGCTGGGGTGGACCTTCAATAGCAGCACCACTTGTTTGTCTTCGTCCAGGGTGAACGATTTCTTGAACCATGTAATTAGCTGATTCAAAAGGAAGGAAAATAAATTTTGATACATTGAACTAAACTATCAGATTTTAATGACAAAGTGTTGAAAAGATTGCAGATCGATATACAAAAGTTGTTCATAATGTCAGGCTTACTCCAGTAGTTAAACATTTATAATATAATGCAAAATCAAATCATCATAAAAGTAAAGCAAGTAGAAGTCACTACCTGATGCTAAAATCTTCATAAAAAATTTCCTTGCAAACTGGATTTCCCCTTGATGATTACTCACAAATTTAACCTGCAAATCAAGACTCGGATGAAGCTACCGATTGTGAGGTTTAAACTTTTTTGTATAAAGAGATGACATACAGTAGGTGTGTGGAATTTTTGTTCTTTATTTAATGACGGAGAATGTTTATGCATTGGGAAGCAAAATTTTTATTCGAGATATCATCAAATTCATCCAGCCTATTCTCCCGTATTTTAAGGCAGTGACCATTGGTGGACCAATACAAGCCTCCCTGAACAAAACCTCTACCTAACAACCCAAAATAGTTGGGGTGGGGGGTAAGGAAAGAGGGGGAGAGAGAGAGAGTAATAGAAGGATGTCAGAGGACCTACATTATCTAAACATTTGACTATTGGAATAGGTGAAGCTCCATCTCTTCAACCTAAGCTAGGCTTCAAAAAACATTTACTGCCTAGTAAAGCACAGAATAAGATATTCACCATTTCATCGTACAAGAAACCCACAATTTGATCGAGCCTGGATTGATGTCTTCGGAGGAAAGGGCGCAAGTGGTTCATATACAATTGCCTTGCTCCCTGGAGAAACAGGAAGTGGAATCAAGTGAGGTATTGACAAGACTAGCATGCAGTGCGAGCACAAATCATGTCTCAAAAATAATTCTAAAATGGTTAAAGCTAAATATAAATATCACATAAATAGAACAATGACTTTTGGTTAATCACATGTTCAATTACTCTTTATGTTTGCACTATTATAAAGGGAAGGCAATTTAAGCAAGCAACAGAAAATATCATGGTCATTCACATCCATATTCACGCAACAATCTGGATTTCATCATGAATCAAAAATCAAAGTCAATTTTTAACTAACCCTTTGCATATATGTAACAAAACTACAAAAATAAAACAAAACCAAAAAAAAAAAAAAAAAAGTTAAAAAAA
>NW_019247109.1:0-1431 GCF_002742605.1 Olea europaea var. sylvestris | reverse complement strand
CAAATTTTGGCCGATTTCGACACCGTCGCGAAAAATGACGAAATTGCCCCCGGTGCGATTTTTGTTTCCCACCAATCAGTCAACTTTTAGCCTATTCCGACACCGTCTCGAAAAATTACGAAATTGCCCCTGCGCAATTTTTGTTTCCCATCAATCAGTCAAATTTTAGCCGATTTCGACATTGTCGCGAAAAATGACCAAATTGCCCCCGGCGCGACTTTTGTTTCCGATCAATCGGTCAAATTTGAGCCCATTTCGACACCGTCGCGAAAAATTACTAAATCACTCCCGGAGCGATTTTTGTTTCCCTTCAATCGGTCAAATTTTAGCCGATTACGACACCGTCGCGAAAAATGACGAAATTGCCCTTGGCGCAATTTTTGTTTCCCATCAATCCGTCAAATTTTAGACGATTCCAACACCGTCGCGAAAAATGACGAAATTGCCCCCAGCGCGATTTTTTTCCGATCAATCAGTCAAATTTGAGCCCATTTGGACACCGTCGCGAAAAATGACGAAATCGCCCCCGACGCGATTTTTGATGGGACGAAAAATGACGAAATCGCCCTCGACGGGATTTTTGTTTCCCGTCAATCAGTCAAATTTTAGTCGATTCCGATATCGTCGCGAAAAATGACGAAATTACCCCCGGCGCGATTTTTGTTTCCCATC
The DNA here is from genome assembly GCF_002742605.1 of Olea europaea var. sylvestris. Taxonomy (NCBI): domain Eukaryota; kingdom Viridiplantae; phylum Streptophyta; class Magnoliopsida; order Lamiales; family Oleaceae; genus Olea; species Olea europaea. Next base: position 759 of record NW_019247109.1, on the reverse strand, counting down.
CATCAGTCAAGTTTTAGCCGATTCCGACACCGTCGCGAAAATTGACGAAATTGTCTCCGGCGCGATTTTTGTTTCCCATCCATCAGTCAAGTTTTAGCCGATTCCGACACCGTCGCGAAAATTGACGAAATTGTCTCCGGCGCGATTTTTGTTTCCCATCCATCAGTCAAGTTTTAGCCGATTCCGACACCGTCGCGAAAATGACGAAATTGCCCCCGACGCGATTTTTTGTTTCCGATCAATCTGTCAAATTTTTGCCCATTCCAACACAGTCGCGAAAAAAGACGAAATAGCCCACGGCGTAATTTTTGTTTCCGATCAATCCGTCAAATTTTAGATCATTCCGACACCGTCGCGAAAAACGTCGAAATTGCCATCGGTGCGATTTTTATTTCCGATTAATTTGGCAAATTTTAGCAGATTTCGACACCGTCGTTAAAAATGACGAAATTGCGCCCGACGCGATTTTTGTTTCCGATCAATCTATCAAATTTGAGCCCATTTCGACACCGTCTCGAAAAATTACGAAATCGCCCCTGGCGCGATTTTTGTTTCCCATCAATCAGTCAAATTTTAGCCGATTCCGACACTGTCGCGAAAAATGACGAAATTGGCCCCGGCGCGATATTTGTTTCCCATCAATCAGTCAAATTTTAGCCGATTCCGACACCGTCTTGAAAAATGACGAAATTTCCCCTGCGGAATTTTTGTTTCCCATCAATCAGTCAAATTTTTGACGATTTCGACACTGTCGCGAAA
>NW_019247108.1:1170-1431 GCF_002742605.1 Olea europaea var. sylvestris | reverse complement strand
TGACGAAATTGCCCCGGGCGCTATTTTTGTTTCCGATCAACCAGTCAAATTTTAGCCCATTCCGATACAGTCGCGAAAAATGAAGAAATTCACCCGGCACGATTTTTGTTCCCGATCAACCTGTCAAATTTGAGCACATTCCGGCACAGTCGCGAAAAACGATTAAAATTACCCCGGCGCGATTTTTGTTTCCGATCAACCTGTCAAATTTTAGCCCATTCCGACACAGTCCCGGAAAATGACGAAATTGCCCCCGGCGCG
>NW_019247108.1:0-1056 GCF_002742605.1 Olea europaea var. sylvestris | reverse complement strand
TTATTTCCGATCAAACTGCCAAATTTTAGCCAATTTCGACACAGTCGAGAAAAACGACGAAATTGCCCCCGGCGCGGTTTTTGTTTCCTATAAACAAGTCAAATTTCAAACAATTTCGACACAGTCCCGGAAAATGACGAAATTGCCCCCGGCGCGATTTCTGTTTCCGATCAACCTGTCAAATTTTAGCCAATTCCGACACAGTTCCGAAAAATGACGCAATTCACCCGTCACGATTTTTGTTCCTGATCAACCTGTCAAATTTGAGCCCATTCCGACACAGCCGCGAAAAATGACGAAATTGACCCCGGGGCGATTTTTGTTTCCGATTAACCTGTCAAATTTTAGCCCATTCCGACACAATCGCGAAAAATAACGAAATTGCCCACGGCGCGGTTTTCGATTCCGATCAACCTTTCAAATTATAGCCAATTCCGACACAGTTGTGAAAAATGACGCAATTGCCCCCGGCGCGGTTTTTGTTCTCGATCAACCTGTCAAATTTGAGCCCATTCCGACACAGTCGCGAAAATGACGAAATTGACCCCGGGGCGGTTTTTGTTTCCGATCAACCTGCCAAATTTTAGCCAATTCCGACACAGTTGTGAAAAATGACGCAATTGCCCCCGGCGCGGTTTTTGTTCTCGATCAACCTGTCAAATTTGAGCCCATTCCGACACAGTCGCGAAAATGACGAAATTGACCCCGGGGCGGTTTTTGTTTCCGATCAACCTGCCAAATTTTAGCCAATTCCGACACAGTTGTGAAAAATGACGCAATTGCCCCCGGCGCGGTTTTTGTTCTCGATCAACCTGTCAAATTTGAGCCCATCCGACAAAGTCGCGAAAAATGACGAAATTGACTCCGGCGCGATTTTTGTTTCCGATCAACCTGTCAAATTTTATCCCAATACGACACAGTCGCGAAAAATGACGAAATTGCCCCCAGCGCGTTTTTTTTTCCGATCAACCAATCAAATTTTACCCCATTCCGACATCGTCACGAAAAATGATGAAATTGACCCTGGCGTAGTTTTTGTGTCCGAACAACCAGTCA